>NC_022010.1:639418-650664 GCF_000317375.1 Microtus ochrogaster | reverse complement strand
GTCAAGGAATGGACAAGAACTGGGGTCAAGGAGTGCACAGGTATGCCACAGTCAAGGAGTAAGTGCACAGGTGTGCCGAGGTCAAGGAGTAAGTGCACAGGTTTGCTGAGGTCAGGTCCCAGCCTTTTGGGAGGTGGAGATCACAGAAATAAAAGCTTTAGATTTGGCCAATGTTCTCACTTTATGGTTTTCAAAATAACAGAAGGACTGACATCATCTAGCTCATTCTTTCCAACATTTGTAGAAACAAGAACACTGTAGCGAAATGCAACACAAACTGCTATCTTCGGCGGCACAGTCAAGAAGGCCCCACAATGTGTCTCAGCTGCAGAGACACACGGATCCATCCTTCTCAAGAGTGATTCATGAGGTTAGGTACAGTGTTTCAGTCAGGTCCCTGAGAAGACAGACTGACTGTGAGGCTCCTCTGTGTTAGTGATGTATGTGGGGAGAAGAGCCAATCGCCATGGTGATACATACTTCACAGGGAGAGCACTGAACCACAGCCGGCTATGGGACACACTACTTTGAAAATATTTGATTCTGAATAAGAATCAGCTTTCCTTTCAAGTAGTGATGAGAATTCCAGATCCTCCGCCAGCACATTTAATTGGAAGTGCGAGGATCCTTGGAGACCTCACATCTAATTCCTACCCTTTCCCTTACAGATTAACAGGGGTGGGTGTTACGCTGCCGTTGCTCCTTAGGCCCTGATTTATCATGCCTGTTTGAGACATGCTCTGTTTCTTCTCAGGTACAGGTTCACAACCCTAACTTCTTCTTAGGTGAGGAAAGTCACATGGCTACTTCTTGTGGAATCCTTTTTCTGATCCACTTTTTACTACTTAAGAACAACGCTTAGCACTCCTGAGCATGACAAAAAGCTGCTACACCTTTAATAAAACACCTCATTCAGGTCTCGGCATGCTGGCCAGTAAAGTTTTGGTGACTGCCAACACCCAGCGGCTTTCTGGCAGCACCTGGCCCTCTAAAAGCTGTTTCCTGGCAACAGCCTTTCACGCAAGCACTAATTTTATTATAGCCAGTTTATGATTTTCCCTTATTTCCTTGCTATTTTTAAATTCAAGGCTGTAACTCTAGGCTTCTGGAGGGTCAAGATATGAAGGAACCATTGCCTGCTATATGGTGGCATCAGTGGCCTTTGAAAGCTAAGAGTCAAATGCATATTAAAGAGAATTTGAATTTAAGGTCCCTCAGGAAACCCAGTCCAAGCAGAACAAGTTGCTTTTCTTTCTTTATTCTACTTTTAATTTCTCCTGCCCAGTGCTCTTGGTCTCTAGGCACTCTCGGCAGACTTGTTCAGGGCGGTCATTTCTGTGCATTTGCTGTCCTCATCAGACCTAGTCAGCTACAGTTTAACACTGACTCTTCCTGTGGTGTCCCATTACTGACTCCCATAACACAACAGCTTAGTAGACCTTGCATTTAAAAATGCCAAATTTACTTGAAGTCCTTTCACGTAGAATTCTTTGGAGAAACTGGCTAATGAGGCAGGGCTTGGGAAAGCAGGGGGATTCTAAAGACGGTTTACTAGGATGAAGAAAGGCATGGCCGAAAGGGATCCGGAAAGCTGTTGTGCTTCTCAGACAAGGCTTACTTCTAACAGCAGGAGGAGCAGGGCTATTATATGAGAGAGTGACAAGCCAAACCCCTGGGCCCCATTAGTCTTTCCATCAAGTCCTCTGAGCAGAAAAGGAGAAGCCTGGGGCTCAGCACAGGGCAGGGGACCCAGCACTCAGGACCAGAGTGCCTGTGCTTGGGTGGAAAGCCTGTCCGGGAACAGAGGGAAGTCAGCAGGCTGGCTTAAATCTAGCTCTAACCAATCACCCTGATGTCCTGAAGGTGAAGAACTCTGTGGATATCCCCAAGTCCCTCCTGCATCTGAAATGTGGGTTCAGGCTTTTACCATTCTCTTACAATTGTAATAGTCTAGGCTACCACTATAGATCACCTAAGACTATTGAACTAATCCTTGCTTCCTGTCTTCCCTTGAGATCCCTTTAATTCTTGGGGCTGGGCAGCAAACAGAAAGAGGTGCACACTGAGGAACATTTGAATTCTAAAACTGCATTTGTAAGAAAGAGTGAGTATTTCAAATGCGGCCCTGAGAGCTGCTTTCTGCAAAGCTCAGCCATGAGAAGACTCAGCACAGGGAACCACAGCTCTGGCAAGGCGGCCACACAGCAGCCTCAGGACGGTGTGTTTGGAGACAGGTTCTGCCAACTGTGGGTAGGTGTAGGTTACTCTTTCCATTAAAAAATATTCACCCATAAATTTTAAAGTAGTTTTTGGAGTACAGAGGTCAAGCATTAGGTAACATTTATTCTCCACTAACATCATTTTCTGTTCACCTGCTCCCATCACCTGTGGCAAACAGACTTCAGCACGCACGCCAGGGCCACAGGGCACTCTCAGTCCAGAGACATCACAGCAACGCCACTGCTAACATCTCCTCCAAGGGTCCTGAAGCCAGCGTCTGTTCCACTTTTTAAAATTATTTATAAACAGTTTAAAAGCTGTTGATTTTGCTGAAGGAGATAGGGATTCTCTAATTAAACTGTGAGTGAAGTCAAGACCATCGTCACGGCAAGGTGGGCAGCAGTGGAGGTGATACACTGTTCTGGCCGAGACTACAGATGACGGACAATCCACTTACAGCAGTTTAAAGTGTAGTGGATTAAATCACAGCCTCACAGACAGCTGTAAAGAGTGGTGTGCTGAGTCACAGCCTCA
Organism: Microtus ochrogaster; assembly: GCF_000317375.1. Taxonomy (NCBI): domain Eukaryota; kingdom Metazoa; phylum Chordata; class Mammalia; order Rodentia; family Cricetidae; genus Microtus; species Microtus ochrogaster. Next base: position 647,910 of record NC_022010.1, on the reverse strand, counting down.
CTACAGGTATAATGTTCTGCATGTTACCATCTCCAGACTGAGAACCCTTGTTCACAATGGGCTAAAGATGAGTTTCTCACACGCATACACGCTGCTCAGCAGGGATGGAGCTTCTAGCTCTCCCGCAATCCCACTTCTCATGGGATAAAGTCCACCAGAGACCCACTCAAATGAAACCAGGGCATTGAGAGGTTTTAGAGGGTGCTGGTTTGGTAAGGTTGATAATCTTGGAAATCAAGGAGAAACCAAATATATTACATTATCAGTGAAGCAATGTTAAGGCCAATGAACTAGAAACTGGAGCCCCTGACTCAACAGCCACTGGCTGTCTGTGTGTCCTCTGGTAGGTCTATTAAATCCTTGGTTGTCTCTATGTTAAAAAGAGGGCTGCGTATTCTCTAAGATTTTCATCTGGTTCAAAGGATGCTATGTAAATAAGCAGCATCGGGAAGCAGACATTACTAAAACACACACAAGTGACTTCCGCCTAGGAGAGGAAACCATTTCCTGGGAACAAGCAGAACTGAACTGCACACTCAAGTGTGCTCCGTGTGAATTAGGGGTAGAGGGGCAGGGGTCCTGGACAGAAGGAAAACCCCAAGTGTTCAGTGATCCGGTTAAAAGGGTAACGGGAGTAAGTCTCAAAGGTCACCATGTGGTGACCGCCACAAAGCACAGAGTGCTCAGCATTCCCACACACCTGGCAGGTAAAACTAGCTCAAGGAAGCCATGATTTAAGGGGCCAACATACGTCAAATGCAACCTCGAGTTGAGCCCCTTTGATTTGATCTATGACACACCTTCCTAGTGATGCACTTCACCACGGTGGCTACTTTCTAAGCAGCCCTCACCTGGACGGCAAGAAGACAACAGACAACACTAACAAATTGTAGTCTTGGCATTTTTCTGAGACAGCACTTTAATTTAAATATTAAAGTCTCAAGCTTCTGATGGCAGCATCACAGCCTCGGGACTAACCCTAAGCCCCTAACTGAGCAGAGACAGGTCTGACCAAGACAGGGGTTATGACCCTCGCAGGTGTTAGTTTTCTAGGATACGATGACCTCACTCTAAGTGCCTATCAATACCAAAGGAGATGATCCTCAGAGAAAGGCCATTCCGCTGAGGTGCGCTGAATATTTCAGAAACAACGGCCAACAGTTAATATGAAAGAAACCAGACACAACAGAACCGAGAGAAATGACAAGTGGAAAGAAACCCACAAATCACTGAAGACAGAATGCAAAATAATTGTTATTAAAACCTTCAACTAAAAGTTAATAAGACAGGGCTGGAGAGAAGACTCAGTGGCTAAAAGCATTGGCTGCTCTTCAGGAGGACCTGGGTGAGATTCCCAGCACCCACATGGTGGATAACAGCCACTTGGGGCTCCAGTTCCAGGGGACTCTGAGGCCCTCTTCTGTCCTCTGCAGGTATCAGGAATGTATATGGTACACAGACATATGTGAAAACAAACACTCAAAATATAAAATAAAAGTTAAATAAAATAAGACAAATTTCTCTGAGAATAAAAATATACTTTAAAATAATCAGTTTCAGGGCTGGAGAGATGGCTTATCAGTTAAGAATACATACTGTTCTTGCAGAAGACTTGAGTTTGGTTTAAAGCACCCACATCAAGCACTTCACAAATGCTTGTGACTCCAGCTGCAGGGATCCTACACCTCTGGGCTCCAAGTCACCTGTACCCCATGTGCACATGTTCATAGACACACATGTGCACACATTTATACATAACTAAAAGTAAACAGGTGCTAGAGAGATGGCTAAGTGGTCAAGAGCACCGTCTGCTCTTCAAGAAAACTGGGATTTGATGTCTAGCGGTAGTGCGAGCTTGCATGCACACACACGCACACGCACGCATGCCCATGAACACACATGCACGCACACACACACACACTTGCATACTCAGAAAAAAGCCAGACATAACAGGAGAGAGAAAGTGTGTGATCTGGGGTGGGGCAGAAGGAGACGACACAGAAATAACAAGGACAGAAAACAGTATGAATTCTAGAGATGTAAGGATGGACAGCCCACAGACTGAGAGAACAAAAATCATGGGGTAGAAAAGGATTTAAGAGATGATGTCTGAGGATGTTGCAACACATCCAACCACAAATTCAGGAGCCTCAGTGAATCTCACAGCAGCAATTACAAAGCAAACTATTCCCAGGTGAGTGCTTGAGAAGTGCTTATAAGGCAAAAGAAAAAGGAAAAAGAAGGAAAAAGAATTCTCTTTAACAATGACACAATGACAGAATTATCTTTAGAAAGAAAAAATGGAAACAATTTAAAAGAATCAACAAATAGTGGAGATGCTCATGTAACAGAAAAGCTAAGCTACAGGAGTCAAAAAAGGATCTAGCAGAGATGATGTTGAGAATAAAGCCACGCAGAAGAGGAACTCAAACCAAGAAAATTTAGTCTAGTCACAATCCGCCAGAATAGCAGTTCTCTGCAGTGTGCTAACACTGGTGGACACAAGACTCCACAGTGGCTCAGGGGCCCAGTGAATTGGGCGGAGCTTAGAAGGGTGTGTTTACCTTGCAAAATTCACAGAAAAAACATTTTTAGAATTCTTTGTACCCTCTCCTTATGCATAGTACGTGTCAATAAAAGTTAAACACACGTGTATTAACAGAAGCCTAAGTTTAAAGCACAAATGTGCTTCATGCTCTAATGTAGTTCTTCCTCCTCGGGCTCACGGGTTATAGGTCCGCCAAGCATTCCCTCTTTGTATCTGAAAGACACTTAGAAATGATATCACCTTAGCAATAGTAGCTTACATTCGTAGCTCATCTACAGAATATATCAAGATCTAATTTAAGATATTTCTCTGGGGAACCAATTTTAAAGATAAGCAAATATAAAACAAAAGGATCTCTGGCGGAGTTTTTATTTAAGAGAACCCACAAGAATAAGATAGAAGCAAGGATGGCCGCAGTGCATGGAAAACACCAGTCACTTGACGGCATAGGGACTTGAGTGTGTGGGGGATGGGCACACAGTGGTGAAAGGGCGTGGGCTGCTTTTAAACAGGATTGACTTCTAATACTTAGAGCACAGGAGGGTAGCTGTGGTGTGTGACAGTTAGTATATTTCAGAAAATCTGGTACCAATACCACAAAATGATGGCAAAGTGTTTGGCTAGCACCAGCACTGTGAGGAGAGAGGGCTGAAAAATGTCAGAAAAGATGAACACGCTGATAGCTGGTCTGATCAAATGCATGTCATACCCTATACATTTTTATGATTATTATGCCAATTAAAACATGTGTTTGATATTTGAAACAGGGTGGCCACAACTCATCATAAAGTCAAGGATACCTGACCATTGAATCCCCCAGTGGCTGCCTCCCAGGTGCTGGGATCACTGTATGCACTGCCAGGCTGAGTTTTATGTAATACCAGGGATCAAACCCAGGACTCCATGTGCCAGAAAATCACTCTACGAACCGAGCTATAGTCCCAGCCATAATAAATTTATTATTGAAAAGAGAGAGAATTCTGAATTCTACTTATAGGTTTCTTAAAGTCCATTGAGGCAAAGTACACATTAATAATCACAGGACTTGAATATATACAGACTCCACGACTGCACCACACTCACTTCTGTAAACGCCCCATCTCTACAGCTTTTGGGACAGCCATAAATAAGTCTGGTCTAGGAGCTCTGAAGATCTTTCCAATTGCTTGTGCAAGAAGAAAGTGACCTTAAGTTGTGATTTGTTTCAAACAACAAACTTGGTATACAGTTCATGGCAGACTACCGAAGCAATCTTACTGATCTGTTCTTCCTAACCATTTTCTTACCGAATATCACATGCAGAGAAGAACAGAAACCTAGTCCAGGCTTGCAGGTGTGGACTACTTTTCACTCCAGCAATGTGCCCATGTGGCCTACTCCGCTGAGCTGAGTAGATAAACAGATCCTGATAAACAGGTACACATGCACTCTGCTCTTCTCACAAGAAACACACTTCCCTCCTGTATGAGGCAAGACACTGCAACAGCTTTGCTGGAGGAAGTAAAGGTATTCTGAGGTGAAGGAACGGTTGTTTATGAATCCATAGAGAGAGAAGGAAAGTGGAAAAAGGTCAGAGACCACATTGCCTAACCTTTCACCCACTGACTATGCACTGTAGAGATGGGATCAGCGGGCAGGGTATGGGGCCAGAGTTGGGAGGCAGGGCTTTGAAAGGGTATGGGACTGACCTGTAAGATGGACATCCCCTCCCCACTACCTGCTCCTCACCAAAGACTAAAGCAAGCAAAGGAACTGTGTTGGCAGAGGCCACCAGTTTGTTTCCCAACTGCCCTGACTTAGAATAATCACACAGAAATTGTATTGATTGCAATACTGTTTGGTCAATAGCTTAAATGTATTTCTGATTAACTCTCATATCTTAAATTAACCCATTTCTATTAATCTGTGTATTGCCATGTGATTGTGGCTTACTGGCAAGGTCTGTGCTTCTGTCTTTTGCGGGCAGCTACATTGACTCCGCCTACTCTTTCCTCCTCTATCTGTTTGGAATCCTCACCTTGCCCAATTATGCTAAGCCACTTGCTGAAACAGTTTTATTCATTAATCAATAAAAACAACATATAGACAGAAGGACTTCCCACACCATTTCCCCTCTTCTGTCCAAATAAAAAGGAAGGTTTTAACTTTAACATAGTAAAATTACATATAACAAAACAGTAGTCAAGCAAGAATTACAGTTATACTATTTATATCTGCTTTATTTTTTTATCATACCTAAGGAAAACTATAACTATCTATTTTTCAACTCCATCAAAGACTCCAGAAGGATATAATATAACCTAAGTTAACAGGAAGTACATTGTAAGCAACTTCCAAAACTCTAGAATTGACAGAGACATCTCATTGCCTGGATAGTCACCCAAAGTTCTTCTGTAATGTTGTAAGCACCCATCTCCAGCCTACAGGTCCATAATATCTTCCAGACTTTTCCATGAAGCAGAAAATTTCAAAAGATAATTCCACGTATATTAGCAGTTTGTCAGTCACTTCCTTCTGTATCCTGCAGAATGTCTAAGAGACTCTTTCATGAAGCAGGAACCCTGAAGGACCATCTCACCTTTAGGCAATTCAGCACTCATTTTTCTGTGGATCCTGTATGTCCAGTTCATACACCATAACTATCAAGCAGTTCAGGCAAGAGAAGTTTCTTGCCCAAATGGCAAACAAACTCCATAAGGAGCCTCTTCAATGCCCATGTTCCTCTTGAAGTAGACTGGTGCTACCAGGAGCAGATGTGTCTCATTGTCATGAAAAGCCCTAAGTTTTTAAAACATTTTAAATGCCATATTCCATAGGTCTTTGAAAGGTTTGAAGATTATCTAACTGAAATATATCTCTATATAGCTAGAAAACCTAACATGACTAAAAGCTTGACTATTATAGATGACTATCTATTAACCTATGTTTCTTAATTATACATTACATTTTTAAATGAGCTGCACAAACACAACACCTTAATCAAGAGCAGAAATATACACATAACAAAATTGACCATAAATTTAAATTAGTAAACCAAAATCCATACCAATGCAAATCTCTATATCATATCCCTCTTTAAATCTAAACAAACATTTATAAACAATATTTGGGGATTTTGGCATAGTTCTCTCCAAACTGCTTCCTGCTTTTTGTTGGGCAAAGTAATTTTGGTGGGGGGGGGGGGTCATGGCAACCTTTCAGGGGCTCTTGGTCCATCAAATCACATTAGTCTGGAAGGAATCCACAGGTTCTCATCCTCTGTGGAAACAAAAGCATAACTTCTTTTTCAAAGCAACAAATCCTTAGACCCAAATTTTGAAGTCAAGATACCTTTAATATATATATTAAATACCTTTAATATATATATGTTTAGCTTAGCACCATCCAATAATTGTCTCTCTGTACTCTGTACTACTTCACAGTCAAAAAAAATTAAAGAAAACACAATAATATACATAGTCCAGACTGTCTGTGTATTCCATATTTACCTGGCTTATTTTTCTTACTCTATTACTTTTTCAACAAGTTTACTCTGTCTCTTTAAAGACTTTGTTTTATTTTTTTAAAAAAAACATTTACTTCTTTTTATTACTCTCTATACTCTCTTCTCTCTTCCAAGCCTATATACATTTTTTTAAACACACTGTGACCCATTCAGAGGTCTTCTTCATCTTAATTTGTCTTTATTGAGCATCCGTAATCCTTTTCTGACCAGGACTGCTTCTTAAAATGCTAAGTGGCGTGGCTAGGCCTAAGGCTGCTTTGCCTTTTGACTCTACCCAGATCAACAGGGCAGAAGCATGTTCCTTGCCTCTGAGACTGCCTTCTCACACATGGGTGAGACCTGTCCTTACCACCTCAACACTCAGAAGCATCATGCAGCAAATAAACCCTTTCTACCTGAGTAAGAGGTAAATCTGCCATGCAGTGCACTATGTAGCCTGAAAATACCCTGTGTATGGCAGTGTGAATCTGCCATGCTCTCCTGCCTGTACACTCCTAACAGACCTGATTCTACCGCCTGCCCAGGCAGGGAGTGTTGAGCCATGGGCATGGTTTCGGCTACTTTCCTCCCGACCTCGAGTGGGCACAAAAGCATCCAGATCTGAAGTGGGTGGCAGGCATCAGAACCAAACATTTCAGACCAAATTGGCATGCCATTCTGTTGAGAGAGGCTGTTCATTTGTTCCTGGACACTCCAAACCAAAATAATCACAAAGAAACTATATTATTGCAATGCTGTTTGATCAATAGCTTAAATATATTTCTGGCTAACTCTTATATCTTAAATTAACACATTTCTATTAATTTGTGTATTGCTACATGGCTGTGGCTTACTGGCAAGGGTCCGGTAGGCTCCAGTGGAGGAATCTGTCTCCAGTGGTGGCTACATGACTTCTCACTGACTCTGCCTTCTTTCTTCCAGCATTCGGTTTAGTTTTCCCGCCTAGCGCTACTTTGCCCTATCACAGGCCAAAGCAGCTTCTTTATTCATTAACCAATAAAAGCAAAACATAGACAGAAGGACTTCCCACACCAGAAATGAACTATAGCAATCTCCATGCTTTAAAAGATGGTTTTAATGAACACTCAAGAGAATGAAACAATAAGCACCATCAGCTCTGCAGTCCAGTGGATCCACTTCCTTCCACCAATAGTCAACCCTTGGCCCGTCTAGGCAACTGGGACAGCAATAGAATAACACTGAATACAAAAGGAAAATAAGTTCCTCAACTGCTTTGCCTATAGAAGAAAGACAGCCCTGAATTTAAAATGAGATCTGCCAAGACAGGTACCAGAATTTGCCACTACTCAGCATACTAGTGGATGAAATTCTAATAGAATCTTTGGTGCAGGGGTTAAAGGCATGTGCCACCACTGCCAGGCCACTTGGCCTTTTCAATTGGTCAGGAGACTGAAGCTTAGAAAGCTGTGTCTTAGTGAGCTCAGTGTGAGAGCAGTGGCTCTAATACATTCTGCTTGTGAATTCTGAAGACAGTGATCCTTCCAGTATTTCCAGAGAGTCTAAGAAACATTCATGCATATTTTAACCATGCTTACTCTTGGTTTGACTAGTGAAACTTCCCAAAAGGTAGTTACAGAGTAAATTGTATGCTCTCTGGGAGTGTAAGCTCTGAGTGAATGTTTGCTGTTAACATGGGCACAGCCAAGTGAAGAACCCCCGAGCCTCAGACCCAGAGGAAAATGGCAAAGCCATTCCCTCTGGCCCACATGTCGATGCTGACAGTGTGTGCAGAAATGTCCACCACATCTTTCTTCTTAGACATTTTCGGCCTGAAGACTGCTTGTCTAGAGAGACTGCTCCTACTGAGATGAACTAACCTGCCTCCTTGTTCAGCTCTATGCCGTAACCCTTCCTTGTTCATCTGAATGCAATAATCCTGCCTCCCTGCTCAACTTTATACAATAAACATGCTGTGTTTCTAGAGTGCTGTGGCTTCTTCATCAGAGAGCCCAGTCCACTCACCCATCACAGCTTTTCTGTGTGTTCATGTATCTTTGCTTGATTCCTTTACCACCCCAGGCAGGTCCAAGTCCCTGGAGGCATGCAAGGATGAGGCAATGCATCATCAGAAATTCTGAGTCAAATCAATATAATAAATAGTGTGGTGTTATCAGTTACTGAACTGGTAAACAACTTATAAGACTGGACAAGCTCCACTTCCTCCTTTCAGGAAAGGCAGAAAGACATGTTCCATCCTCCAGAGACCAGTGGGAACCTGGACAGTGAGTGTCTGATCAGTGGGTACCTCAACAGTGGGCATCTGGACAGTGAATACCTGGACAGTGGGGGCACGAACAGTGGGGGCATGGACAGTGAGTACATGGACAGTGGGCACCTGGACAGTGAGTGTCTGATCATTGGGTACCTCAACAGTGGGCATCTGGACAGTGAGTGTCTGATCATTGGGTACCTCAACAG
>NC_022010.1:632092-639318 GCF_000317375.1 Microtus ochrogaster | reverse complement strand
CTGGACAGTGAGTGTCTGATCATTGGGTACCTCAACAGTGGGCATCTGGACAGTGAATACCTGGACAGTGGGTGTCTGGACAGTTGATACATGGACAGTGGGCACATAGACAGTGGGCATCTGGACAGTGGGTGTCTGGACAGTGGATGCATGGACAGTGGGCACCTGGACAGTTGGTGCATGGACAGTGGGTGCATGGACAGTGGGCACCTGAACAGTGGATGCATGGACAGTGGCACCTAGACAATGGATGCCTGGACAGTGGACATCTGCACACTGGGCACCTAGACAGTGGTTGCCTGGACAGTGGGCTCCTGGACAATGGGTGCTTTCTCAATGGGCACCTGGATACTGGGGGCCTGGACGGTGGGCGCCTGGAGAGTGAGGACCTTGAAAGTGAGTGCCTGGACATTGGGTGCCTGATAAGAAAGAAACACCTGAACAGTAGACACCTAGACAGAGGGCAGCTGGCCAATGAGCACCTGAACACCTGGACAGTGGGCCTGCAGATCCTTGAAGAAAAATTAAAAAGCAGCTTAGCCAGGCTATCTTGGAGTTTCCTCTGAGTAAAGCAGAACTTTGGGGTCCCTATTTAATGGAAATTAGACAAGGGTGCTTTATTATGGAAAAATAGAGAGTTTGATTATTGCTTCAAAACAGACTGCTTTTAGAGAAATAAAATTGAAATCAAGAAAGGATTCTGAGCTCAGATCATGAGTGACAAGACAGTCTTACCATCTATTCTAATCAGATTTTAACCCACAGCAAGAAATTGAGCAAATCTTACTGATATCCTTAGGAAATTAAAATAAACTTCAGGAATTTACTGTTGTTATTTTTGTTTTGTCCTTTCCAGTGTTTGCCCAGGCCTGTGGCCCCCTCGATGCTGATGCTCAAGAACGGGATTGCATCTATGAATTCCTTTTAAGGAGGGAGTGATGGTGGCCAGGAAGGATGTCCACATGCCCAAACACCTGGAGCCAGCACACAAGAACACACAAAACCTTCATGGCATAAAGGCCATGCAGTCTCTTATGTCTCAAGGATGCATGAAGGAGCAGTTTGCCTAGAAAAATGTCTTTTGAGGCCAAGTCTCATGTAGCCCAGGCTAGCTTTGAACTTGTTAGGTAGCTGAGGATGACCTTGGTGTTCGCTTTGCTCAGCCAACAGCGTTTTCTATAGGATTCCCCATAGAACATCGCCACAGAAAAAGGTTGCTGGCTGAGTGAATGAGCATGGTTAAAAAATGTCACGTGAGCACCTCACTCTAAAGCAGGTATCCTTCATCCCCTTGCACACGCAACCCGTACTCATGGCTATTGTGCACCTCAGCATTTGGGGGCATTTAGTTGGTCATCAGCCATCTATGAACATTTTCTGGATTGTCCTAAGATATGCTGTGTCTAGCCAGGACAGAGGAGGGGCTGTGGAGTGGCTGTCCCCTGGCACCATGCGGATCATCAGTACTGCTCACCACTAAGTTCTCTATCCTTTATTTTTTATGGCACAAAAATTACAAAAATATAAAAGTCAAGAGAACAGCATGCTGAATACCTACATATTCTATTAAACAGAATCTGGATCCCTGATGTTTTCCTGTGTCTTCTGCTAAACGTGCTTTATTGGATCACTTTTTATAAGTCCCCCTGCCTTCCATAAAGTTTAAAGTATACACTATTTCAGAATAGTCTAGCATGTATAACTGAGTCCAGTTTGTTCTGTAACGTGGTGTAATGCACACATTTTAATTACACCATGAGTGAGCTGACAGACCGTGTACCTAGGTAACTCCCAAGTCAGCCCCTATCCCCAGAGACAGTTCTCACCACAGATCAGTGTTGTTTTCTCCAGACTTCTTGTTGCTAAGTGCATCAACCATGTTTGCTTTCGTGCCTGAACTTCCCCCATGGTCTGATGATTCTGAGATTTATTTCTATTGCATTTACTGTATCAGCACTCAACAGCTAATGTATCTATCCTTCTACTGAGAAAAGACTTGGCTATTTCCAGGTTTTGCTGTTATGAGTAAAACTGCTCTGAGCATTACAGTCACGGTGTGAAAATGTGTTCTAAGTTCCATGGGACAGCTACCTAGGAGCTATCTCGCTGGCCACTATGTGCTGAGACATAATAAATTTTTTATTTATGTTTTAAATGTGGTTGTGTCACTTCCAGTTCTCAAAAAGAACACATGAAAATACAATATATTTGATGGCCAGGCACAGGAATGCACGCCTTTAATCCTGCACACGGGAGGCAGAGGCAGGTGGAGCTCTGTGAGTTCCAGGACAGCCCAATCCACATACTGAGACCCTGACTCAAAAAAACAAAAATAATCCATCCCTGCAAACTATAAACATTACAATCAGATCTTAAAGTTTTGTCTTAAGCAAGCATTTGTTTTTTATTTTAACTTTTAAGTTTTTTTAAATGTGTTTAGGTGTTTTGCCTGCATGTGTGTCTTTGCAGCATGTGTGTACAATGTCACTGGAGGCCAGAAGAGGGAGTCAGATCGCCCAGAACTGGAGTTACATGTGGTTGTGAGCTGCCACATGGGTTCTGGGAACAAAACACGGGCGCTGGAAGAGCAACCAGTGCTCTTAGCTGTGGAGCCATCTCTCCAGCTCAAAGCATATGTTTTTTAAAGAAAAGAAGGAAAAGACATGCATGCACTCTCTTCCACCCAGCAGGACGCCGATGAGCTCTGGTCCCTCTGTGTCTCTGGATATGATCTCGCTTACTGTTATTCCCTTCCCCCAGTATCTGAGAAGTCTTTCCCAAGCACTTCACACAGGGCAGCGCTTTGGATAACCTTCTTGGTCACTGCTTCTCTTAAGATATATTTATTTTGCTTTCACTCAATATTAGTTTTCGTTATTGAATTTTGGTTTGACAGAATTTTCTTTTTTTTGTTTTTTTTTGTTTTTTTTTGTTTTTTTTTTCGAGACAGGGTTTCTCTGTGGTTTTGAAGCCTGTCCTGGAACTAGCTCTGTAGACCAGGCTGGTCTCGAACTCACAGAGATCCGCCTGCTTCTGCCTCCCGAGTGCTGGGATTAAAGGCGTGCGCCACCATCGCCCGGCTGACAGAATTTTCTTAAGATGTTAAAACATTTGCCCTGACCTTCATTATTTCTGTTAAGAAGCCAGACAGCGTCCGTCCGCACTGTCCCTCCTCTGTGTCATGTGTCCTAAGTTGTTCACCAGATGCTTTCAGGACTTTCTCTATAATTGATCTGTGTGTGGTTTTTATTTGCATTTATCTCGCTTGTGGTCACCTAAGCTTTTAGAATCTGTACATTCACTTCCTTCTAATTAAATCAGGAGAAAATGTTATCTACTATTTCTATAAATATTATTTTTGCCTGATTTTATGTCTTTTTTTCAACACATATATTATTTGTACCTGCCCCTCCCCCACAGCACTGGCAATGTTCCTTTCTTGCCATGTTCCCTCAGATGGTCATGTGGTGCTTTTCCATCTACCCATCTTCCAGACTCTTTCCATCACCTAGAATGTTATAGTGAACCAGTCTAATGTCAAGTTCTCTGATCTTCGGCCCAAATATTTCTACTTTAATTGCCTGCGGTTTCTATTGTGCTGTTGAGATTTCCTATTTTTCATACATTATGAGCATATATTATTTATTTTTGAATACACTTAAAATCTTTTAAAAAGAGATCATGTTTGCAAGGCTGACCTTAAGCCCCTGGGCCTCTCCAATGTCTAGGAAGGCAGGCCACCACCACAGCTAGGTGACTAGTTGTTCTACAGCCCTTTCCAGTTAACCCCATCCCCCTGACTTCCTGGGGCTGGTCTTATTCGGCACCTTTTATTTGAATTTGAGTCTTATTTTCTAGCTGAGGTCTCGTAAGCCCTCACTCAAACTTTCTTCTGTGCGTCACAAGAAGGACCACAGAATGCTACGGCCAGAAGAAGACAACCAAAAACACAGTAGGTAACGTGAAGCTGCACTTCAGAAAACCCAGTGGGGAAATGGAGTGGCTGCTCTGCAGGCCTTACTCCAGCCTCGCGCACACCTGCTGGGCAGGCGGTTTCTTTTGAGGTCAGCACTATTTTATCAGCAGCTTGAAAAGAAGTTTTTATAACTCGCCTCAGGTCTGAAAGGCCTGACTCAGCTGGTTCATAATCCAAAGATCTCACCCTCAGAACTGGGTCTGATTGCCTTTCTCTGTCAGTTCTGCCATCTGGGGGTGACCTGGGTTACAGTACAACTGTCCTGCTCATTTCTCAAAGGCCTGTGAGACAGAGAGAGAAGGTTGCCAAGTCTTCCCCATGAACTCAATATTCCCTCTGAGGGTATAGTTCTCAGCTAAAATGGATGTTTTTTACATTTTAATCTACTGCCTGTACTACTAGGAGCAAAATAATTACCTTAACTACATTCTTTTTTCTTATGCACACACACACACAAACCTTTTAATGGATTTCACATTACCACTAGTGCAGATTATATAATACACACTGTGTAGAAAGTGGCTGCAAAAATCTCCAAGGAAATTGCGTTGCATTGGAGACAGTACTGCGGAAAGATGACGTCATCAGGAGTCATCTGGTTAATTTCCTGCAGCCCCATCCTAAGGAGGCCCAGAAGCTCAGTTTTCTCCTGAAAATCCACATGTGTCATGAGCTGGTGATAATTCACTTTCATTTTCATAATCAAAAAGAAACATCTTTCATTTTTGAGAGCAGCATGAGATTGTAAAGGAATCCTCACTGATGTGAACTTCAAAATTTAGTCACTCACAATAAAGATAACTGCCAAAGAAACAGGAAATAAAAATGTACTTGTGTTTTCTAGTTTCCAAAACTTGCTTGCTAGCTCTGAAGTTACAAGAACCAGACAAGAAAGCTTCTGTTCCTCCAGCTATGAGGAAGCTTGTGTTCTCCACGTCAGCTGGGCACTCCTCCTCCAGGCTATAAGCATCCCCAACTCTGGCCTGGGAGGGAGGGGACTCCAGAGTGTTTGAGCTGACAAGGACAAGAACAACAGGAGCCTCCAGGTCCTCACAGCGAAGGTCAACGCGTGGTGTGTGGTGAAGCAATACGCTTTGACCTTGCCATCTTCTTCCTGACACAGGCCCACCTCACCCCTTCAGACTTTAGTCCTCCTTTGTTAATACCCACCAACTCCACCCTGTACTGCCTATACAGTCACTGGTGTGGGCCATGCACTGGAACATGGGCAACTTAACAGTGGTCACACCCTTAAAAGACTGACTCTTGGGCATGGAGGGATGGCTAACTATGTTAATGTTCTTCCAGAAGACCTAGTTCAATTTCCAACAACAGTCAGAACTACCCAAGTGGCTCATAATTGCCTGTAATTCTGGTTCCATGGCATCTAAAGCCCTCTTCTGACTTCTGTAGGTACCTGTTTACACACATATATACACATAAATGAAAAGAAAACTGACTCTCAAGCTGGGCAGTGGGTGCTCACGCCTAGAAACAGAGGCAGAGGCATCTCTGGGAGTTCAAAGCCAGTCTGGTCTACACAGCTAGTTTCAGGACAGCCAGGGCTACACAAAAGAAACCTGTCTTGAAATCCGCCCCCTCCGCAAAAAAAAAAGATAAAAGAAAGAAAAAGAAAAAAGAAACTGACTCTCTCTCCCCAGAAATCAACTGTCAACAGCTCCTCAGATAGTGTGGGAACTCATGAGTTTCTCTCCCTCCATTGCTACATATGTATATGTACACGTTTTTAAGATTTCTGTATTTTATCTTACATTTATATGTTTATATCCAAGTGTGTGTGTGTGTGTGTGTGTGTGTGTGTGTGTGTGTACCTGAACGGGTAGAAAAGGAAAGAGATCAGAGGGATCAATACCAATGCTCCACAGCACAGGGCGAGCACATTCTAAACAGTGTGCTATGAATTTTAAAATAGGTAAAGGAAAAGAAGATAAAGGTTCTCGGTACATAGAAACAATAATATATGGTGCTAGCAAGATGGTGAAGGTTCAGTGGTTAAGAACATATATTGCTCTTGTAAAGGACCCAGCACGCAGCTCACAACAGCGTGTAATCCTAGCTCCAGATCTGACACCCTTCTCCTCAAAGATACTCTACTCACATGCACAACCTCCCAAGCAGACCTATGCACATAATTAAAAATAAAATAAGGACTAAAAATAAAACAATATGCAAGAACACAGAATTACTGACTACTTTAACTTGATTGTACACTTTATGTACATGAATCAAGCTATCCCACCAAACCCTGTTAATGCGCATAAACACATACAAATAAGAATTGTAAAAAATAAGTACAAAAAATAAAAAAGAAAAAACTACATAACTACAAATTTTAGTTTTTTCCATACATTTATATTTGAATGCACAGAAAATGGGCTACGACCCCACTGTTTAAAAAATATATAAGCCACAATCCATTCTAATCGTAATTGCAGTTGGATGTCTAGAGGAAAGACTGACAAGCTGGTTCAGAAGTGTGTCACATCCAGATGTGGGGAAGAAGAGAACGGGACAGCAGCACACTTGAGCTCCAGGGAAGCTCCTAGAGTGACAGGGTCAGAGTCAGAAACTCATCAGGGAGGCAGTGTGCTGTTTGCAAAAAGGCAGAAAGATCTAAATGTGATGCTGAAAAAATGAAGCTGGGTGATGCACAAACATTTCCTAAGCAGGTCACAAAGGAGCTGATAAAATGGGCCAATCCGCAGATGGGATAATGCCAAACAGAAAAGATGAGAAAGAGCGTTGGAGAACAAGGGCTGTTCAGTCAAACTTAACAGGGGAACCAAAATAAGCTAACATGCAGAAGGATAACTTATGGCAAGCAATCTCACGGGATTGCACACAGAATAGTTGAGAAGTCACGGGGACAGTTATACAGGCATTTAGACTCCCCCAGAGGCAACTGTAGCTGGCAAAGCTTTTTGAACAGGTAATTTCACAGTCTGAACTGAATTTCAGAAGGGCAAATGGCTGGGGAGAGAAGAAACCAGAATTGGGGTGAACTTAAAGCAGGGCTTCAGAAATAAGAACAATTGCATGCCCCAGTGTGACGGGAGACACATATGCAAAGCTACCTAACAAAAGAAATCCCTTCTGTCAGTCGCAGTTCAATTGAGTATTTGGGACAAAACCATTTTATGCTAAAAACAAGCCCTAATAATCCACAGTCATCTGCGGTGCACACATGGTGACAGTGAGGACTCCACAGTCATCTGCGGTGCACACATGG
>NC_022010.1:631098-631411 GCF_000317375.1 Microtus ochrogaster | reverse complement strand
AGTGACTGACAGCTATGGCTCCAGTGACAGCTGTGGCTCCAGTGACAGCTGTGGCTCCAGTGACAGCTGTAGCTCCAGTGACTGACAGCTGTGGCTCCAGTGGCAGATGTGGCTCCAGTGACAGCTGTGGCTCCAGTGACCGCAATAGCATATCCTTTCTAAATCTTAAAGCTGCAGGCCCTGTGCTCTGAACGTTGTGTCTATGAAACAACATTTAATCTCACAACAGCATATGAACTACCTGTAACAGCATTCAGAGTTACTCACTCAGATGAACTACCTGTAACAGCATTCAGAGTTACTCACTCAGATG
>NC_022010.1:586189-630998 GCF_000317375.1 Microtus ochrogaster | reverse complement strand
ATGAACTACCTGTAACAGCATTCAGAGTTACTCACTCAGATGAACTACCTGTAACAGCATTCAGAGTTACTCACTCAGATGGTTGCATCCCCATTTTACTTTTTAGCTATTTTTGTTGGAGTTTAATAACCCCTTATATTGCTGATGACATATCTCAGTACAACCATTTTAGATAGCTGGCAAAAATTTGTACTTCTAAACATACATATCAGCAAATACCTAAGCGTTGATGTTCATCAAAAGACTGGAAGAAAGCTGTGATGCAGCCCACAAATGAAGCAACTCATGTGTAGGGTCATCTATTTAAAAGAGACAGTTTCAGGCCACACACCAACTACCAACAGAGGCAAAATTCAAATTTAAGATTGTGGGACACCTAAGATCATATTCAACCATTTCACTATCTTGGGCTATGCTCACAGACCCAGGAGTGAACTCAACTTAAAGAATTTCTGTTCAAAGAATGAAGGTGTGCAGAGTAAGCTGCTGGAACGGTTTAGACTAAAGAAGTACAGCAGGAGAGGGATGGGAAGAGAGACAGGAAAGAGATTCCTACTACAGAAATAAGAGAATTCAGTCACCAAAGTGACTCGAGCATGACAGGGAGAGGTGGCCTAGGCAAAAAGCCAAGAATGGTACAGCAGCAGGCAGGGGTTGAAGGCTGAGGCAGGTGCAGTAAGCCAAAGTGGGGTCCTGGGGGGCAGATGGGTAGAGAAACATGAGGCTCAGGAGAGAAATGGGGGTGATGAGACCTTCGGAGGCATCAGTGCATTTGCATATCAGATTTCCCGACGAGAGGACATTTAATACGATGTAATTTATGGACCCTCCTGACAATTAATATTCACTCACAGGAAGGGCTCTGCAGGCTCCTGAAATTAATTTTGAAGCCATTAAAGGAGACAGAAGGTTACTCTCAATGAAAAACCCTGTGGCGAAGGCATCACCTCCCCTGTTAAGTATCTGAGAGTAATTGCATAAAAGGAAACCCCATGGCGGCTAAAGGTGAGCAGATGAATGGGCTTCAAGGTTGCTATCTTCCTGTTCAGTAAAATCCTAGAACTTATCTCCACTATCCCAAGAGTTTACAGTGGTTAACTTTGTTTCAAAGGACATTTTATTTCAATAGAAAAACAACAGAACATGTAAGATGCAACTAACGGTCACAGAGATGTTAGATTAAAAAGTATACTTTATAACAGTCGAGTCATGGAATCAACATAGGAATAGATGGAGACCAGCAGAGGTGTCCCTGTGAAGTGTCAGTCTCAAGTGAAATCACGGTACCTCTCATGAGGCTCTCAGATTCTATACAGATACCTGATAAAACTGATGCACGCAGCAATGGAAGGAGAAACAAGGATGACCAACTGGGAGAGGTGTTAGAAGAGAGGAGGTGTCTCAGACCACAAATGAAATTGTGTGAAAGCTGCGTGCAACTCAGTCACACACAGTAAGCACACTCGCCAAAAATGTCAGAAAGTAAATCACAGGTTGAACTGGATGCTGTCACTCAGAGCCCTGTAAATTCTAGTCAGTGCAACGATTAAGAGGAAAAGGTTGCCTGAGCCATACGTACAAACTACCATCACCTGGAGGACACTCTGCACTACTGGAGAACTCAAAGAATCAACAAAATCATGCATGACCTGATAAAACTACTAGGAAATAATTTCATATGGCAAATACAAATACAGAGCCAACCTTTTCCTATGCAGGTGTACAGGAGAGACCAGTGGGCTACACACCACATCGAGGAGGCATGAAAAACATGCAGGAAAACCTGTCTCGCTGTATGCTACTAAGAAGCATAAAGAAAAACGGAGGAACCACCCTACAATAGAGACCTCTTCCCGCAGCAGCACGCACATTTAACAGGATTCAAACAAAGGACAATTCCCCAGAATGTAACAAATGATCTTCAAGTACACTGGTGGGCAGAGTGGTGCGGGCATCTTCCAAAGTAGCTAGAGCCACGTAGCGGGGGTACACAGCAGGCATAGCGCATCACATGAGAAACTACAGTTTCCAACCCACACAAAATATGCAAAACCGCAACAGAAAACACAGGTTAAGCTATGAACCTGATCTGCTGACATACACCTGATCCCAGCACGTGGGAGATTGAGGCAGGAAGGTCACAAGTTCCAGGCCAGCCTGGGCTACAGATACAGAATGAGACCTGGTTATCTCCAGATAGGCAATGAAGTAAAAAGAAAGCTATACATGCAATAGTAAAAACTAATTCACCCAATTGATCAAAGTAACACAAATACAAGCATATGTCCTTAGCACCAGCACTCAAGGCAGAAGCAGGCAAAGCTCTGTGAGTTCAAGGCCAGCCTAGTCTACACAGCAAGCTCCAGGTCAGCCAGGTCTGCATAGTGAGACCCTGTCTGACAAACAGAACAGACAAGCAAATGCCTATAGACCACCACCTTTTTAACCAGGCTGAGCTTTGCATTCTAATGGTAATGCCTCACATAGGTAAGAAAGCAAAACTCACATCTCTTAATGTAGCCAAAGGAACAGATAAAGCATACTAAAGTTTTCAAAGGCTTAGCTACTGTGGTACTGGCTCACATTCTGTAATGTAATCATTTGAAACAACCTAAATATATACCAGTGGGAGGGTCAGGAGAGTAAAATAATTATGAAGACCTTAAAGTCAGCAGAAAAAGTTAAGTGAAAAAGTTATAAAACAATCTTATAAAAAGGTTTCAGTTTTGATTTGAATCCTCACAAATGCAGCTGTGCGTGTGGATGGCAGAGGGTAGGGGAGGTGAGAGTTTGGTTACTTCCATGTGCCTTACATAATTGTACAAAACTAGCAAATAATATATTTTTAAAAACCTAGTGATATCAGCAGAACATGACGGATAATGTCAGGTTTCAGCTACTTCCTGAAGACCCTTTGAGTCGATAGCAGTCCCTGTCTTAACTCGACATACAGCATCCTGGTGTTGATCAGGACAGTGCTCACTGTTAGTGCTAAGCAGCGGTTTCACACTGTAGTGGTAAACACCTCGAGGAGAAACTGCAGTGCACATGGTGCTCTGAGCTGGGTCTAGGCCAGGAGCTCCTGGAAGAAACTGCACATCTAGGAATCGCAGAAGACTGGCCTGTTAGAATGATGACCTAAACAAAACATACACTAGTTCCCTTGAGACATGTAGCCTGCCCCTCTATGTTCTGACCACAGTCAATTCCAAGTTCATCACTTGGCAGTTTTCAACAACGCAGAAATAAAGATTTCTAGTTTATCACAATAAGGTAAACAATAGTCCTAAGAAAAAAGTCATAATGATCAGACTGGGCTGGGAAGGTGCTCAGCCTTAGACTATCGTCCAGCATGTACAAGGCACCAGGTTCACTCCCCAGCATCCTGAAAACAGGAGGAGACACTAAGTGAGATGCTGTGCTCACTGCAGCATGGTTCGCAGCAGCCATGACACACGAACACCCTAAGTATTGAAAATTAACATCAGGGCACAACAGAATATGTAAGTGTGAAGGACATTACGCTAAGTGAAACAACCCCTCCCCCAGAAAAACACTGCAGGATCTGCCTAAGATGTGCAACCTAGAAGTCAAACTCACATAGGCATGCAGAAGATGGCTTCCTTATAAGCTCAATGGGCTTCTCTCTCAAGTAAAAAACCCACTGAAGAAACAAAATGAATGAGCAACAGTTGTAACATGAGATCACAAGTGGAGCTCACCTGAGCCAGTGTGTCCCAGATACACTCTGCCATTTTGCCTGTGTATTTCATGACGCAATTGAGGAGACGTCGAGCAGTGTACCTGCGCACGCCATTTGCTCCTGAGATCAGAGACACTGTGCAGGGTATTCAACACCTAACCATGCACAAGAGACTCAATGACTATCAGCTTCTAAAATAGAAGCTAAGGCACCTAGATGCTTCCTGCACAGATCAAGGGGCTCTGTGTTTCTGAAAATGGAGTTTGGCTTGCAGGTGGGTTTCCTACCTCCCGATCCTTGAGCTTCATGGCGAGCACCAACTGATGCCTGTGGTTTGTGAGAGCCTCTCGGTAATTCCCTTTGGAGAAGAACGCAGAGCCTAGATTCCCGTGAGCTCGGCACTCTCCTGTGTGGTCACCTGATTTAGAGGGGGAGAGAAATTCTCCAGGTTACAGCATTATTTATAACATACATGGTCCTCTTAAAAGCCAGATTTACTAGCTAGGACTTGGTTTTTCTTTTAGACTCCGTATGGGAAGATAAGATCCTAGAACCCAACTCTCTGGATGTTATTGTTGTAACACACACGTGCACAGGGGTGGGATGGGGTGTTGTAAACCTCACACAAACCAGCTGCTGCTGGGAGTCTCATCCTCACTCTGCAGATGACCTTTGGCTCTGAGCAATTATCAGCTTGCTGGTTAAGCCATCTGATTCCAGGCCTCCTACCATAAATCACTGCTCTAGGAGTATCTGATGGCAGACACCACAGCCCTCCTTTCTGCAACCTGAGAGTCCTGAAAAATCATTACAACGATGGCCACAATCCCAAGTCATGTCTCTCCTCCTTCTTCTTCCTTGCATGGAGGCAGGAGGCTCACAAGATAAAGGCTGGCCTGGAACTCACAGAGATCCACCTGTCTCAGCCTCCCAGTGTGCCCCACCCCACCTAACCCTCAGTGTCCCTTCAGCAGACCTTCTCATGGAGGACAAACTTACAATGAAGACAAGTCACTCAGAGAACCAGCACCTGGAGCATTAAAACCGAGAACATGAAAACCATGAGGGAGGTTATGAAGATGCTAATCACATTGCTAGGCCTTCTGGGAACCTTAGACCCTTGCTGTATGAAAATCCTTAAGACTGAGGGCTTTAAAATTGAATGTCCTGTTGCATATATTGGTCATGCCAAGATCAGGGCAAGCAGCTGACATGCAGGCAAACGCATACCTAAGGTCTTGGCTACGTCCAAGTCTTGCTGCATGTACCCAGTGCTCTTCTCTGTGTTCCCGAGAGACCAATGTGCACTGCTCAAGGCGGAAAAGACAGAGCCTCTCAGTTTGAGGCTGCAAGTGCCAATCTTCAGAGCAGCCTCTAAGACAACCACAGAGGCCCCGTGGTGGCCAGCTGTCAGGAGTTCCTGCCCAACCACAGACACGACCACAAAGGGACTCTTGTCCAGTTTCATTTTCTGAAGCTGCTGGTAAGTGGGCTCCAGGGTGTCTGAAGAAAAGGAAAACAAGAGAATAAAGATTGATAGACACAGCAATCTTTTCATTGTGCTTTAGAAACATGTCTGTGGCCTGGTCCAAGCGCAAGCCCTTCAACCTGGAACCAGGCACCACAGGGTGGCCCGCATATCCTACGGCTAGTCTCGCCCATCCAGCATCTTCCTTCTCCCACAAGCATGGCCACGTTCACCCTTTCCTTTGGCTGTCCTTGCTCAGGACAAGTCCATCCTTCCAGCCACCCCACACCGGGCACCAGCCTCCACTGGGCACCAGCCTCCACGGGGCACGGCCTCCACTGGGCACCAGCCTCCAGCGGGCACCAGCCTCCACTGGGCACCAGCCTCCAGCGGGCACCAGCCTCCACGGGGCACGGCCTAGAGCGGGCACCAGCCTCCACGGGGCATGGCCTCCACGGGGCACCAGCCTCCACTGGGCACGGCCTCCAGCGGGCACCAGCCTCCACGGGGCACGACCTCCAGTGGGCACCAGGCTCCACGGGGCACCAGCCTCCACGGGGCACGAACTCCACGGGGCATGACCTCCACGGGGCACCACCCTCCACCGGGCACGGCCTCCACCGGGTACCAGCCTCCACAGGGCACCAGCCTCCAGCGGGCACCAGCCTCCACTGGGCACGGCCTCCACTGGGCACGGCCTCCACGGGGCACCACCCTCCACCGGGCACCAGCCTCCATGGGGCACCAGCCTCCACCGGGCACCAGCCTCCACTGGGCACGGCCTCCACGGGCACCAGCCTCCACCGGGCACCAGCCTCCACGGGGCACCAGCCTCCACGGGGCACCAGCCTCCACCCTCAGCACTCAACCACTCGTTTCTACACTCTCTTCATTTCATGGCGTGCATCGTATAGTTTAGCTAACAGTTATTTTAGAGTAGTTCCACGTATGTCCGGCAGAAATATTAGATTAAACTGTTGAATGCTGTGAATGAGAATTCCAGGAAAGAAGCTGCGTCTGCTGCTTAAACTGTGGTGGGGTGGAGAGGTTCGGAGCTCACTGCAAGTTATCTTGGCCGATCTATAGCCCTGCTAAACTTCCATTCCCTGCTTTCCCCTCTTTGTGTCAGAACAAATACCCTGTTACTAATGGAGAAAGCTGAACTTAATATTTTGATAAAAAGATTTTTTAAAAAAGCAAACAAACAACAACAAGTAACTTTTGGAATGTATTAACAAAACTGTAGCCTCTTCACCAGTCAAAGAGCTGAGGACAGCGTCAGGCAACATCGATGGCCTATGACAGAGTTCTCCCGACCCTGTTGCTATAACCTGCCTACCTGATGCAACCACCAGTGTATTTGAAAAGTGCCAAAGATTTATGACTTTTCTTTGCTCTGTCACCATAAAAAGTTTATGAAATTGCTATCTTGTAGGAACATGGAATTGGGGGTAATCTAAATCTGTGTTTCTAGGCCATGGTCACTCATATTTGGCTCTTATCCTCTATGAGGTGAGAGATGTGCTTTTGTGTCAATGATGTTTTAAATAGTCAAGGCGCCCAGTGCAGGCTCATGATGCAATCCCTTCCTCTGTCTCCCTGGTGAGTGCCCCTAACATGTTTATCATCCAGAGCAAATGAGAGGACTGACTAAAAAACGCTGTCCATAGTTTCTCCCAGGAGATGCAGAAAAGGAAACAGGAATCACAAAATGCCAACCATTCTCAAGGGCTACTTCTTACACTAGTACACAAACACACAAAGCAACAGCAAGCAAAGCCATAAGAAAACCATCACCTGCATCTTGGTGACTTACCAGGTGGTAAACGAATGTCAGCCTCATTTTATGTTCAAATGGCAACAGCCAGGTTAGAGGTCAGTAAGCCATGTGGGATTAGTTCCATTTGGGGGGTTGGATGCAGATGACAAGCTCCCATCCCTCCCTTCTCTATTTCCTCTAAAGATAATAAGAGTTATAACTGTGCCTCTAGAGTTCCTGAAATCTCCTTCACAACAGTGGTTCCAATAATCCACACATCAAGCCTGTGACAATGCTGGGCTCCTTAAATTTCTAGCATCCTGGCCAATGTGCTATATTAACATAAAATCTCCACAATTTATGATTCTTCAGTTCTCTGCTAAGGAGCTCTCGCCTGAGTCAACATCACCAGGGAAACCTTGGAGCGCGCTGGTGCCTAAAGCATTTTCCCCTTCAATCAGATCCCTAAAGAGAGAACAAAGAACATTGTACTCCTGTCCGCACTGGTTAGCCAAGGCTAAGCACGGTCCAGAGAGAGCAGGACGGCCGGCAGCAGTGGCGTTCAGAAGTAGCACCATCTCCAATAGCAAAACCAGAAATAACAGACTCCGCCTTTTTAGGAACAAATAATCTGGGCGTTTATCTGATTTAACTAAGGTTAACCAGACAGGGTCAGAGGCAATGCAAGAATCTACTGCAGGATTCACAGCAGATTTAGTTGCAAGCTACAGAGACCTTGGCTGCTTTTAACAAGAAGCCCACTGAGTTACACTGTGGAAGGTGGCGATGCAGCCTCCTGTGCAAAGTGGAGTCCTGCCACCAAACTCAGCCTCAGAAAGCAGTGCTGCCACCCCCCTCAACACATCCTGTATGATCTCTCTTCATTGAACCTGGAGTTTCAGAGGCTACGTTTGGGTCTCAGATGCAAGGGAGGGTGGGAAAATTGGGATTGGATGTTTAAGCTTTTATAGTGGAAGGCAGGAAGCAGGTATGCAGAATGGGACTTCCTGACATATAAGGAAAGTGTTAAGTTGCTCATCCAGAAGTGACCGATGCAGGCACAGGCCCATTCTTTAGTCTTTTCCATAGCAACTGCGGGGCCGCTGAAACAGCAGCAGAGGAAGCAGACAGCACTGTAACAGTTGGAAGGCTGGGGTCAGGCGTTGTCTGGAAACTCCCAAGAAGGGAAAAGAAATCTTCACTTGGGCAAGGTTTTTGGTATATGACAATGATATTAAGAAAATTATAAGTAATAAAGAAGAAAAGAAAATTCCCACTCAAAGCATATAGAAAGAGACTATACGTACATTAAAAACAAAACGCCACCACAAAGATAAATTTGAAGTGGATGTGAAAGAAATGTTTCAGGATGATCAAAAGCTTCACAGAAGAGGAACTTGACTCGTTAAACAAAGCGCAGCATTTTTTTTTTTTTGTATAAGAATAGGGTTTATTTAGCTTAGACTTGACCATCACAATATATTGTTTTTTTTTTAATTAATTTATTTATTAAAGATTTCTGTCTCTTCCCCGCCACCGCCTTCCATATCCCTCCCCCTCCACCAATCAACTCCCCCTCTCTCATCAGCCCAAAGAGCAGACAGGTTCTCTGCCCTGTGGGGAGTCCAAGGACCTCCCACCTCCTTCCAGGTCTAGTAAGGTGAACATCCAAACTGCCTAGGCTCCCACAAAGCCAGTACGTGCAGTAGGATCAAAACCCAGTGCCATGGTTCTTGAGTTCTCAGCAGTCCTCCCTTCAATGGAAGAATGGATGAAGAAAGTATGGAATATATACATATTAGAGTACTACTCAGCAGTAAAAAACAATGACTTCTTGAATTTTGCATGCAAATGGACGGAAATAGAAAACACTATCCTGAGTGAGGTAAGCCAGACCCAAAAAGAGGAACATGGGATGTACTCACTCATATTTGGTTTTTAAAGCGCAGCATTTAAATAGTCACGGCCTTTGTTTTAAGTGGGAGACATTTTGGGGGGAAGAACCAGCAAGAGACAGATAAATCTCTGCAAGAAAGACAGATTTCCAACAAGTGCGTTTGAGCAGATCAGGTAGTGCATGAAGCAACAGAAGCTGATGTGGCTTAACGGGAAAACTGAGTGATAGTGCAAGAACATGTCTGTCCTTCAAAACTACTAACCTCGGGCTCCCCACACTGCTAGGTGTATAGGCTATGGCTGTGGTCGTGGTCACACACGTACATGTATGTGTACAAGTGCATGGTTATGTGTATATGTGTACAAAGACACCGATGTATGTGGACATCTCTGCTTATATATGCAGCAATATACAACTTGACCTCCCAAGCAGCCAGGACCAGAGGTCCATGTCACTGTACCCAGCCAACTGTATCTGCTTTTGATGACAAAGATAATAAGACACTTTTTAACATCTGTAATTAACCTCTAAGGCTCTCTACAATTCTTTGGCTCCATTTCCTGTTCTAAGACAAACTCGTGCTGTCATCGGAGGGACTAATTCTGTGATTTTTAGCAGATTGACAGAACAGAATGTTGGCAGCCTATAGCTATTCAGATGTTTTTCTTTCTAGAACGTATGCATAATACATGAAATAACTGGTGTCAAACCAATACCATAGGAACATAAAGGCCCTTCGCAACACTGACTGAGCCCCTGTTGCAAGTTTTTGAAATGCAAAGTCTTTAGGAATTCAAGAACAAAATCATGTTTCCTGACACTTCAGGAGCCTGTGAGGATGGAGCAGAGGCTGATAAAAACAATCAGGCTCTGCTAAGGAGCATGCGACATTTGCTAGCTCTGAGAGGCACACCTCTCCACAAGCGAACAGGTTTGCTAGGTACTCCACACCTTGAACTCAGTGGTGCCTCATGTCCAGACAGTTTATCTAAATAGTAATGCCATCATAGCCACAAGAAAGTTTGCTCACATGTTGTATGCATGGGTGAAATTTCAAAAATAAAATAAAACAGACAATTTGGTTAGGAGTACAGAGAATAATAATAAAAATCAAATTAATTTTAATATGGATAGGGATAGTATATTTATATAGAAAAAATATATTAATATAGGCTGGACCTTCCTTAGAAATGAATTTTTTGTCTTTGTAGTACTGGGTTTGAACTCAGAACTCAGTACACATTAGGCAAGTATGATCTAATGCTGAGCCAGCTCTCAGATAAAATCTTGCCTTAAAAAAAGATCAAATGAGGGCTAGAGCTCAGTGGACGCTCTTCCAGAGGAAACAGGTTCAAGTCTCATCATCCACGTAGCAGTTTATAATCACTTATAACTCCAGTTCCAGAGGACCCGATACCCTCCTTCTGGCCTCCATGGGCATTCATGCATGTGGTACGCAGACTTCTACATGCATACAAACACACCCAAGAAATTAAAAACACAAATAAAGAAAGCACCAAATTGTAGGCATTCTTTGAAGTCATGAGAGATTTGTTTGCTTACAAAAGCACCTTGGTTAAGGAATTTTTCTCTGTTGTATTTAAGAAATACAAAACAAGCCAGACATCTTGGCACATCCTGTAATCTCAGCACTTGGGAGATAGAGACAGGAGGACTAGGAGTTTAGGGTCAGACTTAGCTGTACTGTGAGTTAGAGACCAGGTTTGGCTGCATGACACCCTGACTCAACAAACAAAATCATTATAACAACATCCAAAGGGTCCAAACCACAAAGTTGGGCCTCAATATCAGAAACCACACATGAGAAGCAAACAGTGACGGTCCCAAAGCAAGGCAGCTAGGATGTAGTCTGGTGCACAGAACCACACTGTACAGCCATAGGCCCAGAAAGCATGTCAGACAGAGTGGGGAAGGCAGTGCTAAAGCAAGTCAGATTTATTAAGTCTGAGGGGTGAAAACACTAAGTGCTCCAAGTACCTGTAAGCAGCAGCTTTCTCCAGGGTCAGCCTCAGGTCACTCACTGTAAGGTGGGAAGGGACCCCAAGAGGGACAGCTGCTTTGAGCTGCCTTTTTTAAAAAAAAAAAAAAATTATGGTTTTTGTTTTTTACATTTTTCTCAACAAATTGCTTCAAAGCCAAACTGATATCATCCTGCTGGTATCAACACATTTGGTACAACACCCTACAGCAGAAGCAGGAATGTCTCAGAATGAACAGATGCTTGTTCAGTGAGTAAATAAAAAGTCTTCATGAATATTCTTTAAAAGATGTTGTTAGTTCTTGGAGACGTTCCATGTGCATCCTTCATGGAGAGAATGGAGAAAAAAATGGAAAAATAAAAGTAGAAAATGATAAAGAAAACAGGTTGGCTTTTTTATTATCTGTTTCCCCAAACGTTCTGGAGCCCAGGTGTATGAGCTCTAGATCACAGCTTATCGACAGCAAGGTGTGCCATGGTGAAAGCCTTGGTCCCTGAAGCAAAGACATGGCTTTGTGTGACTTATGAAACATCTGGAAGAGAGGTTTCCTACCAACTTCCCCAGAAGATATGCAAGTCCAACTTTCAGGAAAACGTTCTCTTCTATAAGCTAGGACTTGCAGAGAGACGTCAGCACTGTCGAGTTCATCAGGCTTCTATTTAGCACCTACTTTGAGTCAAGTACAACAACAGGCAGCAAATTAAAGTCATCTGAAGCTGTAAATGTTTCAAAACTTGGCAAAAATGTTCATTCTCTCTATAAACAATTAAAAGGTCATTTCTGTGGCAAAGACAGAGTTCTGCTTGACATAGCTAAGGGCATTTGATAGCAGTGGCCCTGTCTGTATTCCACAAACTCTCTGTCATGACTCTGTCACTACCCTAAGATGACAGCTGGTGCATGTATTTAATCAAAACTTCACAAGTGTTTGTTCTTCAAAACTCAGTGTTCTCAGAGCTCAGTGAGTGGAAGAATATTTGCCCAGTACTCTTCAGATCCTGGGTGTGACCTCCAAGGACCACAGAATAAAAGAAAACAAAACCACCGCTCTGCAAGTAAAGACAGTCTGTTCGTGGCCTCAGAATTCCTCCAGCCTGCACGGTCCCATCGCCGTGCATTCTCGTTCTCTCAGGTCAGTGGAATAAAAGCATCAAGGAAAATACATGCTATCCTGCTTTTCATCTCTCCAAAGATGTGGGTGCTGCCCATGGCCATCCATACACAAGAACAAGTCAGGCATGGCAGCTCACACCTATAATTCCACCAGTCAAGAAGCTGAGATAGGAGGATTGCTGCAAGTTCCAGGCCATCCTGGACTACATAGTGAGTTCAAGCCAACCTGGGCTACTGAGTGACGTTCTGTCAGGAAGAAAGAAGAGAAGTGTGACTGAGAGTTCCTGAAAGAAGCTGTGTCTACAAAGCCTGGGGAGTTTGGGCGCTGCAGGGCTGGAAGCCTGGTTAAAACTTCTCTTGGGTTATGTTTAGTTTCTAGGGAGTCGCCCCTTGCCCATCTCTGTGTCAGACCTGGCATCCTGATAAACAGATAAAAACGTTTGAAATGTATTAATTTAACAAAACCCTACCCTCCACCAATAGAAGAGCTAAGCATGTTAGCAGTCTGAGGCCCATAGCTGAGAATCCCCCATCCTGTTGTAATCCACCACTCTGATATTTCTGCCATGGCAATGCCTTGACTTACAATGTTCTTTGTTCTCTTGTTACAAAACTCCATCAAACTACATCCACAATGGAAACATGGAAGTGAGGAAATCTAAACTGTGTGTTCCCGGGCCATGGTTCTAGAATAAACTATCTCTTAATCCCTTTGAATTGACTGAGGAAGGGATGGAGGGAGAAAGGACAGGAAGGAGGGGGAGGGAGAGAGGGAGGGAGAAAGGGAAGGAGAGACAGGAGAGAGGGAGGACAGAAAGGAGGGAAAGGGAGGGAGGACAGGAAGGAGGGGAAGGGAGGGAGGGAGGAGGGGAAGGAAGGGAGGGAAAACAGGAAGGAAGGGGAGGGAGGGAGGGAGGATGGGGAGGGAGGGAGGAAAAGAGGGAGGGAGAGAAGGAGAACTGGCTTAATGTGTTCTCTAATTTTTTTATTCCTAATAGCTGTATTTGTTCATACAAGAAAATCAACTTATTGTTAGAGATATTGTGGTTTAAAATACTAAATCTATTGACAATAGCATATCCAGATCTTGTATTTCAGGAATAGAGAAGTAGATATGCTTCTACCCCAAACAGAAGTCTAAGCATCCAACTAAGTTCCTACTCCCTTAAGGAGATAATGGATTCCACCCACAGAGAGATTTTCCTACACAATGTTTTGGTCTAGGGTGTGAGCGTGACTTGTCTTATTCTAGCAACAGAATGTTTAACTAAAAATGTAACCTGCAACCTTCAACTGGTCTGTTCACTTCCTTGTATGGTGCTAATGCAGTTCTTTTTTTTTTTTTTTTTATCTTACTCCTACTTTTGGGGGTTGGGGTATTTTAAGCAATTGGAAATTAAGTGCAGACAATTTCAGTAAAAAAATAAAATAAAATACTAAATCTAATTTCATAGTGGGAATTATTTAAATACTCCTAAAATACAAAGAAGTGCGCTCATCTGCTCATGTCAAGGGTTTATCACCAGCCCAGACCTCATTAACACCTCAAGAACTTCATCCTACCTACCTCTCATCGGAGACTTCATGGCAGCTTCTACCATACCCACCAGAAGCTGGAGACTTTTGGGGTCTTGAGCCAGCCCAGATGCAAAGGCTGCCAGGGCATCTGCGTGACGTCCAAGGTACTGGAGGGCAACACCCTGTCGGAAGTATGCCTAGAAACACAGGGAAGATAACACAGATTTTACTATCACACTGCTGTCTATAGTGTTCATAGGGACTCTTTATCAGGGTGCAGGATAAGATGCCTTGACTCAAAACTGAATAAAGGGTTCATGACCAAAGAACTCATTTATTCTAAACATCACAAATTGTATTTCTTTCATAAACTTACATTTAAATTTTTCTTTCATTTCTCAGACACACTAATTGTGTGTTCTATTCCTTGGTACTTATTCTCATTTTGTTTCTAAAATGTTGGGATAGTGCTTGCCTACCAAGCACAAAGCCCTGGGTGCCACCCCCAGCACCACATGTGGTAGCCAACACAAATTCTCATTCTTAACTGGCAGCAGGAGCCCTGTAATCTTAGTGCTGGATAGACACAGAAAGAAGGTCAAGGCTGTCCTTGGGCACACAGCAAGCATGTGACAGTCTCCTCAAGAATGACTGGTATCTTCCCTATGAACCTGCATGGCACATTACCAAAAGAGAGGGAGTGCAACCTGTGTACATGTCCCCGTCACAGCAGTGTGCTGTCTTTGCTTCTCTGCTGTGTGATAAAACACTGACGCCAACTTGGGGAAGAGAACCTTTATTTGGCTTATGAATTACAGTCCATCATCAAGAGGAGGTAGGAGCACAAGTTCGCACAGACACAGAAAGAGCATGTGCACATCAGTGTTTAAAATCAGTCCGGGCACCCACATCTGTTGTTTTATTTGTTTGGGGGTTTTGATCGGTTGATTTTGTTGTTGAAACAGGACTTTATTATGTAGCCCTGGCTGGCTACCACCTCCCGACGGCTATTCTTCCACCTCCCTATGGTCTCCATGCACACTATGGAGGATGCATGGTCTCCATGCATGGCTATGGATGCATGTTTTGTGAGGGTTCAAACATATTTTAAACAGTTACCTAAAACGTGTGCTTTCATTCAAAACAACCAAGATTATTGTTCATTGCATGCTTTAATTGGTTATTTTTCACACTGATAAAAACAATGTGAACACAGAAGAACATTTCCCTTTCAGCTAACTGGAAATTATCAGAGTTAAAAATGTTTAACTATAAAATTCTTTTTAAATTCTGTTTGTAAGCTTTTTCCCAGCACTCAGGAAGCAGAGGCAGGTGGATCTCCTGAGTTCAGTGCCAGCCTGGTCTACCCCGGGAGTTCCAGAACAGTCAGGGACACACAGAGAAACCCTGTCTCTGTTTATATGTGTGCTCCAGCATCCAGAGGTGTGCATGGATAAGGGTGGATGTCAGACTCAGATGTTGGTCCTCAGAGACAAGGTCTCTCTCCCTGGGATGTTAAGTTACATAATTAGGCTAGATTGGCTGTCCAGCTTCTAGCACAGCTGAGACCACATGCATAGGCCATCACACCCAGATTTTTATGTGGATTCTTTTCATGCGAACTAAGGCTCTGAACCCCAAATTTAGAGTTTAAATTATAATTTGAAGCTAGTTTTGCCAAGTACAGTTTGCTTTTCAAGCTTACAGTCAACAATCTACTAAACGATCAGAGTGTAACTCTGGAGCACACATACATGAAGACAAAACACCCCTGCCTATAAAATTTAAAACCTAATTTTTAAAATCACCAAGGCCAGCTGGCCTGGGTCTGAAAAAGCCTGGGATAAAACCAGACTCGCTGAACAGAGCAGACAATGAGGACGACTGAGAACTCAAGAACAACGGCAATGGGTTTTTGATCCTACTGTACGTACTGGCTTTGTGGGAGTCTAGGCAGTTTGGATGCTCACCTTACTAGACCTGGATGGAGGTGGGTGGTCCTTGGGCTTCCCACAGGTCAGGGAACCCTGATTGCTCTTTGGGCTGACGAGGGAGGGGGACTTGATTCGGGGAGGAGGAGGGAAATGGGAGGCGGTGGCCAGGAAGAGACAGAAATCTTTAATAAATAAATAAAATTACAATATTAATGTACTTTTTGTATAACATCTGTCTCTAAAATGCTTGGCTTCTTACTCTACTAGTCTTACCATATTGTTTACAACACAATTTAACTTTGTTCAGGTAAACACAGTTGATCACTTCCACAAATAATATTCATGAGCTCTAAATGAAATTTCCTACTCTCAAAACTACTGATTAAATATACTCCTATGCTTTTCCATCACAAACACACAGAACATGAAAGCAGGCAACTTTCATGCTCCCACATAAATCATTTATTTCAGTTTTGTAAAATCATTTATTTCAGTGTTGAGGTGATATGAAGAAGGGAAAAGATGATTCTGGGTTTCTACCAAGAACTAACCTATGAACAGAATGAACACTGAAATGACTGTGGGCTAGTTTGTCCCTCTGGGTGTAAACAAGCAGCAGCTCCTAAAATGAGGCACAGTTAAGACGGTAACCCATGAGAACTCTTTCCTTGCCTCTTCCTACTAGATGTGGCCACTATTTCCATTTTAACGTGTCTGCAGACATTGTGCACATCACATTCTGGGGGCTCCAGCAATACAGCACACCTAGAAATAATCATAGTCTTTGAGTCTAGAAGAAATGCATAAGGCTTAAATACAGATATGCCCTGGTTTATATAAATACATATACATATGTGTACACATATACATACACACACATACCTACGTGTGTGTGTAAACATATGTAGCTCATATGTGGTGGCACAACCAGAAAACTCCCATGACCCTAGGAGGCTGTGCAGAAGGATTACCAAGAGTTTGAGGCCAGTCTGATCTACATGGTAGTTTCAAATCATCCAGAGTGAGACCTTACCTCAAATTAAATAAATAAATAATAAATACTTAAGAGTTGTGTGTGAGAGCCGGGCAGTGGTGGCACATGTCTTTAATCCCAGCACTCAGGAGGCAGACGAAGCTTTGAGTTCGAGGCCAGTCTGATCTAAAAGAGCTAGTCCTAGGACAGGTTCCAATGCTACAGAGAAACCCTATCCTCCCCTCCCCCAAAAAAAAGAATGTGTGTGTACACGCATACATTCACATATAAATGTGTTGGACACCTATAAGCAAAAATTAGTAACTATGGAGGGAGATAAAGAATAGATAGAGTTACTGGTTTCAGGTATGCATTATAATAAACAAAAGCTCTTTTTTTGTTTTCTTGTTTGTCTGGTTTTTGAGACAGGGTTTCTCTGTGTAGCTTTGGAGTCTATCCTGGCCTATCCTGGGACTAGATCTTGTAGATCAGGATGGCCTTGAACTCAGAAATCCACCTGCCTCTGCCTCCTCAGTGCTGGGATCAAAGGCAAGTGCCACCACAGCCCAACTAAAAACAAAAATTTAAAATTTTTAGTCTTATATTTGAAAAGTTCTTGTATGCTTAAAACAAATCATCTATTATTTTACTGAGAGAGCAATGATTTCGTGGTTTATGAAGTAAAATTACTAAAAGCATGTTTTACTTGGCTTACCCCCGGGAAGTAAGCCAATAGCAAGTGCAAGTTGTAAACAACAGATCTTCAAACAAAGTGGAAGAAAAATATGGACACTCAAGGTTGTCTTCTGATGTCACGTGTATACCATGGCATGCCTACACACACACACACACAGAGAGAGAGAGAGAGAGGCATGTACACAAACACAGATACACACAGAGAGGCATGTGCACACACACACACACACCCCATTTAAAGATGCAAGCTGTGCCCTCAAGTGACATGGCAGTGCTATCTGCATGTTTTCTTTGGACACAAAAGGAGATGAGAAGGGTTAACATGTGCTTCCCACAGCTTTAGATTCCTTTCTTCAGAAGCAGAGAGAAGGGTCAAAGGCCTTCCTCAGTTCCCCAGCCTTCCAGACACTGTCAGTGCTCAGCAATGCTCAGATGCAATGAGATGTCGTGTCTGGAGAGCAGGTGCCACATTAAATGGGAGCTCTCCCAGCTCTTCTCCCAGCAACAGAAAGAAAATCAATTCTTTAGATTTGTGAGGAATATGCCTCAATGAAATTTAAGCTAATAATGCTGAAACCTAGATTGTAGGTGACAGGTTAGAGAATTTAGCATAACATCTGACACAGATTAGAACAGCCTTCTTTGTTAGTTATTCTAGATTTAGAGAGCAAACAGAACTCCAATATATACTCAAGTATTAGATATATTATTTACCCTTCTCCATAGCCTAGTTGGGTGAGTCTATCTGATCATCCCCAGCACATACCCTTCATAATAGGCAAACGTAGCCTGGAACCCACATCCAGTACCTAGTCTAATTGAGCTACAGCTGCCTGCACTGCGGTCAACCTCTAGGCTTCTACTAGGAGCTGTCGTGCCAAGTCCCCACCCCACACAGCCTCCAACCTCTCCACTCAGGCAGACAGACCCTGCACATCATCCTCAAGGTCTAGTTGGACAGGTCATAATTAAAAGGCATCATACATCAAATGGAATAAGTGGACATCTACAGAAAATTCCACCTGAATATCAATGTCTAGCCTACACAGCAGCAGAGGTTTTTCTAGAATAGTGCTCATACTGAAGGCACAAAGCAGATCTTTACAAATCAGACAGACTGAAATAATCCATGTATCCACCCGACCACAACATAGTGAAACTTAACATGACAGCAAAAGTCTCCAATAAATGTACAGACTCAGGGAGGTCAACAGCTCAGTATTGAACAATAGATAGGTCAAAAACAAAATCAAGACCAAAAAATTACTGGAACTCAATGAAAAAAACACAACACAACAAAACCTGGGACACAGAAAGCAGCCCTTTGAGGGAAACTTATAGCTCCAAGTGCTTAGACTTAAAAACCAAAAAGGAATGACTTAATGATGTGGTGATATTTTATTTATGCCCTAACAAATAAAGCTTGCCTGAAGATCAGAGCGCAGAGCTAGGCACGAGTTAACCATAGAGGCTTGGAGGTCTGTAGAGACAGACAAGAAGTAGTATGGTTGGACAGTGAGGAATATAAGGCAGGAGGAGAAAGCTCAGCCCTTTTAAAATCCATTGAGGAGTTAGTAAGGTAAGAGTTGGCTGTGGCTTGCTCCTTTGTCTATCTGATCTTTCAGCGTTTAATTTACCCTGATATCTGACCTGGGTTTTTATTATTAAGACCAACTAGAACTCATGCAACATGATGATACAACTCAAAATGTACAAAAACAAGAACAAACCAAACCCAACCACAACTGATGACAAGAAATAATCAAATTCAGAGAAGAAATCAGAGAGATAGATGCCAGAGGAAGCAATACAGCAACAGCAGACTCAATGAATCTAAGAACTGGTTGTTTGAGAGGATAAACAAGACCAACATACCCATGACCCAGCTACCCAAAAGAAAGAAGACAAGATCCAAATGAATAGAATCAAAAATGAACAGGAAAACATTACAACAGGTAGCAAAGAAATTCAAAATATTATAAGGGAATACAGTGAGCTGTGCTCCAGTAAGCTGGAAAACCTAAAAGAAATGGATGAATTTCTTGATTCAGCAAAAACAACCAAAATTAAACCAAGAAGTCAAAAAACTAAAGGGACCCATAACAAATAATGAGTTTGAACAGAAGTAAAATCCTTCCAGATAAAAATATCCAGGCCCAGATGGATTCACAGAAGAATTCTACCAGACTTTCAAAGAAGATCTACAGCCAATTTCTTCTTAAATTGAGAGAGAGGGAGAGAAAGAGAGAGAACTCTAAAACTCATTCTATGAAGCCAATATTACTCTAATGCTAAAAACCAGGTAAAGACAAAAAATAAAAACAAAATAAAAGCTACAGGCCAATATCCCTGATGAACATAGATTTAAAAGTTCTCTGTGCTTGCAAACTCAATAGAGACATACATTAAGAAGATTATCCACCATGATCACCTTGGCTTTAGCTCTGAAACACAAGGATGGTTCAACATATACAAAACAATAAAAGTAACAAGCCATATACATGGACTTTAAGACAAAACTACATGACCATCATCTTAATTGATGGAGAAAAAGCCTTTGCCAAAATCCAGTAGGCCCTGATGATAAAAGTCACAGAGAGAATAGGAGGAGCGGGACCATACCTTAACACAATAACAGCTACATAAAAGAAACCACAGCAAGTATCATCCTAAATAGAGAAAAACTTGAAGCAATACTACTGAAACCATGAAGTATACAGGAATGTTCACTATCCCCACTCCTTGTCAATTTTGTGCTTGAAGCATTAGCTGGAGCAATAAGGCAAGAAAATAAAATGAAGAGATACAAATAGGGAAGTAGAGGTCAAACTGTCCCTTTTTGTAAATGATATCATACAATAGAGATCCCAAAAATTCTACCAGAAAACTTCTAGAAACAATAAACAAATTTGGCAATGTGATAGGATAAGGAATCAACCTGCACAAATCAATAGTCTTTCTACACACTACCAACAAACACAAAGAGAAAGAAGATCATGTTCACTCCCATTCATAATGTCCAAAGAAAATAAAATATCTAGGAATAAACCTAATAAAGGATGTGAAAGACATTTACAATGAAGTGTAATTTAATGTAATTAAACCTCTGAATAAAGAGAGAAGGACACTAAAAAAAATGGGGAGACCTCCCATGCTCATGGATTGGTAGAATTAATATTATGAAAATGATCATTCTACCAAAAGACATTTATGGATTCAATGCATTCTCAATCAAAATCCTCTTCTCATTCTTCACACACACACACACACACACACACACACACACAGACACACACACACAGAGAGAGAGAGAGAGAGAGAGAGAGAGAGAGAGAGAGAGATACACACACATATATACATATATATATATATTACAGGTATAGATATATCCTATCCTAAAATTCATATGGAACCATAAAAGAATTCTGGATATCCAAAACTATCCTGGGCAAAAAGAACAATACTGGAGGGATCAGCATCCAAGATCATATTTATTACAGACCCACACTAACAAAAACAATATGGGACAAGCACAAAATAAACATGTAATACCAATGGAAGAAAATCAAAGACCCAAACATGAGCTCAAATAACTTCAGCCATTTAATATTTGACAAAGATATCAAAAAACATAAGCTGGAGAAAAGAAAGCATCTTTAACAAATGGAAAAACCTGCAGAAGAATGAAACCCACTCTATTACACTGCACAAAACCTAATTCCAAAGGGATCAAAGCCTAAACCTGAAACTTAGACATTGAAGCTGAAAGAAGAAAGCATGTATACCTTACGTATACCTTACATAAAACAGGTATAGGGAAAGAGTTCCTTTATAAGACTCCATTTGCCCCAAATTAAAACCAACTATTGACAAGCAGGACTTCATAAAACTAAAAAGCTCCTATACAGCTAAAGAAACAGTCATGTGGATCCTGGGGTAGGTTGATCCCGAATTTCCTGAGAAACCACCACACTGCTTTCCAAAGTAGTTGTACAAGTTTGCATTCCCACCAGCAATGGATGAGTGTTCCCTTTACTCCACATCCTCTCCAGCAAAGGCTCTTCTATTCCAGGTCTTCTATTCGATTCCATTGGTCAACATCTCTGTTTTTGTGCCAATACCAAGCTGTTTTCATTACTGTAGCTCTGTAATAGAGTTTGAAGTCAGGGATGGTAATGCCTCCTGAAGTACTTTTATTGTATAGGATTGTTTTGGCTATCCTGGGTTTTTTGTTTTTTCATATAAAGTTGATTATTGTTCTCTCAAGGTCTGTGAAGAATTTTGTTGGGATTTTGATGGGGATTCGGGATCAACCTACCCCAGGATCCAGCAATACCACTCTTGGGAATATACCGAAGAGATGCCCTATCATACTACAAAAGCATTTGTTCAACTATGTTCATAGCAGCTTTATTTGTAATAGCCAGAACCTGGAAACAATCTAGATACTCCTCAATGGAAGAGTGGATAGAGAAAGTGTGGAATATATACATATTAGAGTACTACTCAGCGGTAAAAAAAAACAATGAACATGTTGACCTTTGCATGCAAATGGATAGAAATAGAAAACACTATCCTGAGTGAGGTAACCCAGACCCAAAAAGATGAATATGGTATGTATTCACTCATAAATGGATTCTAGCCATAAATAAAGGACATTGAGCCTATAATTCGTGATCCTAGAAAAGCTAAATAAAAAGGTGAACCCAAAGGAAAACATATAGTTATCCTCCTGGATATTGGAAGGAGACAAGATTGTCAGGCAAAAACTGGAAACTTGGGGGTGGGGGTGGGGTAGGGGTAAGGGGAGATGGGGAGATAAAAGTGAGAAGGGGAGGATGGGGAGAGCTTGGGGGAATGGGACAGTTGGGATGGAGGAAGCGTGATATGAGAGCAGGGAAGTATATATCTTAATTTAGGGAGCCATTTTAGGGTTGGCGAGAGACTTGACTCTGGAAGTGTTCCCAGGTGTCCTTGGAGATGTCCCCAGCTATATCCTTGGACAGCTGAGAAGAGAGAGCCTGAAATGGCCCTATCCTATAGCCTTACTGATGAATATCTTGCATATCACCATAGACCCTTCATCTGGCGATGGATGGAGATAGAGACATAGACCCACACTGGAGCACTGGACTGAGCTCCCAAGGTCCAAATGAGGAGCAGAAGGAGGGAGAACAGGAGGAAGGAAGTCAGGACCGCAAGGGGTGCACCCACCCACTGAGACAATGGGACTGATCTAATGGGAGCTCACCATGTCCAGCTGAACTGGGACTGAATAAGCATGGGATCAAACCGGACTCTCTGAACATGGCTGACAATGAGGGCTGACTGAGAAGCCAAGGACAATGGCACTGGGTTTTGATCCGACTGCATGTACTGGCTGTGTGGGAGCCTAGTCTGTTTGGATGCTCACCTTCCTAGACCTGGATGGAGGGGGAGGACCTTGGACTTCCCACAGGGCAAGGAACAATGATTGCTCTTTGGACTGGAGAGGGAGGGGGAGGGGAGTGAGGAAGGGGAGGCGGTGGAAATTTTTTATAAAAATAAATAAATAAATGAAAAAAAAACAGTCATGTGAAGAGGAAGCCCACAGGGTGGGAGAGAATCTTTGCCTGCTGCAATCTGCCCCAGATTGTTGGGGACTGTGAACTCCCAGACCCTGAATTTCCTGTGACCCCCCTGCCTGCCGGAGTAAACAACATGTTTTCCTATGCTTGAAGTTGCTCTGAGCAAGCAACTTGTTTTGCAGCTACTCTGAGTATGAGACCCTCAGGAGTTCCTGATGGCAGGGGAGTGGTTTCTGGTGGACTTGCAGCTGAGAGTTAGGGTGTGGCCATTAGTCAAGAAGACCCTATATAAGCTGCACTGGAACACAATAGAGGGAGCATTCTTGGGGCATTCTTGGCATTACCCGTGTCTCTGTATGTGTGTGTATGTGTATGTGCTGGGCTCGTGAACCGTACTGTAGCACATAGCACATAGAGCAGGCATTGCGTTACAGTGGATTAATATCCAGAATATACAAAGCACTCATAGAGCAAAAAGTTAAAAAAAACAAACACCAAAACAACAACAACAAAAAAACCCAACCCATTCAAAAAATGGGCCTTGGCTTGATCTGAAGAGGGAGTTCTCAAAAGAAGAAATAAAAACGGCTGATAAATATCTCAAAAAAAAACCCACAAAACTATTTATTTTCCCTGGCAATTAGGACAACTAAATAAAAACAACTTTGATATTTTTCTTACCCTAGTCAGAATGGCAAAGATCAATAACCAACTAACAACCAAATGCTGGAGAGGATGTGGAGCAAAAGGAGTCCTCCCATTCACGACTGCTGGGTGTTACAGAGATTAGTTTAAAATGTGTTACATTTGTTCATGCGTGAAATATTTAATGATGCAAAGATGTGTTGCACACATACATGGTATGCATACACTCAAACAGGCAAAACAATCACACACATAAAATAAATATCAAGATATGTTTTAAAATATTATCCAATTCCAGTCTCTGCTTCGGTAACTTGTTCCCTTGCTCCAAAGAGACTGAACAACTAGAACCATATAACTGAGTAACCACTTGTTGCTATAAGACTTACAGATAAAATCTATCATAGCTGACAAAAAGTAATTTAAATTACTGAGCCCAAGAAGGTTAAGAGCGGCTCACTCCAGGAGCTGCTGCTAGCCCCAACCACAGCCAGGGTCAAGGTGTGCAGAGATCCAGCTGTTAACGACTGCAGCAAGAAGCTGTCATGACATCCCGGAGCCTGTTTGCTCCTCTTATATTGCAGTTTCCGCAGGAAGCCACTTCATCTGAGAAGGACATTTTGGTTTCTTTACAGGGAGCAGAGGCGGCGATGTGCCCTATGTCATGGGAAGCTGAGCCTGGGGGCAATGGTAAGTGCCTGGTGCACAGTCACCTTCATAGGTCTCGGCACATCCCTATGCCACACATGGGCACCGCTTGTGTGGCAGGGGTGCCACAGTCCAAAGAGGACAGAGGCATAAACGCTACAGCGTTTATGGCAAGCTGCAGCAAATGCTAACTCACAAGGATTGTCATTGTATTTTAGCAATAACAAAACCTTATCTAATGACAAAAGCATTTACCATTTGCTATTAAAACTGTTAGGATTATCAGCATTTTGTTTGATTAGGTGGCCATCCAGACAGTTAAAGGAAAACATTCAACTAAAGACTGACGACAGCAAAGTACTAACCCTGTAAGCACTCTTAGAAACAGCGACAGACGTGTGTGATGTTACATAGCATAAAGAGTGAGATTCACATGTACGATACATATTTACTTAATCCAAACATTTGCAAATAATTTGTCTTTTCACAGACTTAATCGGTGCTTCAGATGTCTCCCTTCCAGATTCCCTAGCTGCCTTTTCTGATGTAACGTGAATGCTTCGTATTCTCTGACGAGCGCTCACCCCTGGTGTGACTTGGCTGTGCCGCTGCAGCCTTCACGCTACAGCCACCTCTTCTCAGTGCTATGTAAGCCACATGACTACTAAATTTGCCCTTGTTTTAGTTTAAATTTGGGGGAAATAGAAGTGCTGATCCTTACAGAGCAGGAATAGTGACCTGTAGAACAGCACAATCAGAAACCCTGAGAGCCTCTAACGTTGGTACAAGCGTGACAACCACATTACAGAAATGGACACAACCAGAGAGAGTGTGAGCAGCAGTTTTAAAGGATAGGCATGGCTTGAAATGTTTAGGCCTTCTTACTGAATAGGATCCACTTTCATACTACACGTTTGCACTCTTCAGTAGGAAAGGAAGGAGGCGGCATGATGAAAGGCTAAAATCTATGGATAGGAACACAAAGCATCCCTTCCCTTGAGAGCTGAAATCTATGGATAGGAACACAAAACATCCCTTCCCTTGAGAGCATGGAGTCTGAATATTCTGAGCCCTAAGCCTTACTGATAACTCTCATAGACTTTAAAAAGAGTTCATTATTGTTAT
Source organism: Microtus ochrogaster (assembly GCF_000317375.1). Taxonomy (NCBI): domain Eukaryota; kingdom Metazoa; phylum Chordata; class Mammalia; order Rodentia; family Cricetidae; genus Microtus; species Microtus ochrogaster. Next base: position 605,952 of record NC_022010.1, on the reverse strand, counting down.
ATTAACCCCGTTACTGCAAATTTTCCTTTTATGGCACAGATGTATTTCTTTTAAAAAATTTCTCCAAACCTTCCTTAGCTATTCACGTATTTCCCAATCCTGTATCCGTGTGCTGCTGTTTTACCAAACTTCACCTCTGCCATTCTGTCCATGCAAGGTGTTCTTTGGATAACCAAGCACACGAAGTTGACCCCAGACACTGAGCACAATGCTAACCAACCTGACTGCCATACTCTCCCTCTGGTCCACACAATGTCTTTGATGGCAGCACTAATGGCACGCAATTAGCCTCTAAAATCAGCATTTTGCAGGGGAATTGTTCTAGCTGGAAATTCAAACCATGGAGGCCAAAATGAAGGAAAATCAGAAATGACACAGACAATTTATGAACATGAATACTTAATCTCTATTCCATTACAATCCTTGATTGTAGAATAATTTTTAATGAATTGGATAGAGAGAAAATTCATTTCATTAACCTTTCATATAAATGTGTTATTATTGAACCAAACAGTCCACTGTACTTGCAACCCAGTTCGATGTTAATTAGATCATGAGTATAAGGCTTTAAATCATGGAAACAAAAGAAGCCACCAGCAAGCCAGGCCTATCTGTTTGTGTCTACAACAGAATTTGCTACTTCTTTTATCTCCAATTATTTTCAAAGTGAGTTTTCTCTTGCTTATATTTGTGAATACCTTATATTTAAATTTTTTTAAAAACCTGGAGAATCAGCAAAGAACATGTGGTGAACGTTTTTCCCGCTTAGCTGAGAGTAATCGCTCGTACCTCTCCAGAGTACTACACTTTCATTTTTCACTATTTTTTTAATTGACCTGTCTTATTCTATGTCAAAAAAAACATGTGAGAAATTAGGGATTGCTTTAGAAAACACCATCATGCTTTCTGGAACCCGGCATCAACAGACCAAAGTCCTAAACACAATGTTCTGACTGAACCTAAAGTTGTGGGTGTTTTTCTCTTGTTCTTGACCTCAGTTTGCCCAGAATCAACAGCTGAAGGAAAGCTGCTCTCACTTCTAACTGTCCCATCGCATCAACTATCTCTTCTCCTGAAATTAATTTTACATTAATAATATCAAATGTGTTATTAACCAAAGAGTGTGAAGAAAAAAATATAGCTTGATAAGCAGTTAAAAAAAGATGAAATGGGAAACCAGGAGTTAAATGAGCAGATGCCACTCCCGCCACTGAGCCAGTTTATAAAACGTGCAAAGCTCATCCGGAGTTTCTCTTCTAAGCTTCAAAACCACAATCTGTCGTTGCTGGGGCATGAGGGGTAGGAAAGGGTAATTCCCAAGGGTGGAGTGAGCGAGGCTGGGGATGCTGGAGCATCCTCTGACACATGTTAAAACTCAAAGGAGTGCACACGCACATACACACACACACACACACTCACTCTCACACTCACACTCTGGATGGAAAGCACTGGAGCCAGGTAGCAGTGCAAGTTTCATTATGATGAAAAGAATACAGAAACTGGACATAAGCCTTGTATAAAATAGAGGTAAAAGCCATGATAGAATAAAAAGAGACATTAAATAATGAATGTTATATTCTTATTAATGTATAGGATTCAAAGACCAGAAGTTATAAGATTATTAAGGATTAAGAGTGAATCAAAGGGGCTGGGGAGATGGCTCAACAGCACCAATTACTCTTCCAGAGGACCCAGGCTCAATTCCCAGCATGATGGGGAACCTCCTTTAGCCAATGGCCTTTGAGAGGATGGATCAAGTTGGGCATGGCTTTGGGTACCAAAAGGCCACAGGACCACCAGTTCACGCTCTCGTGCCCCACCCACCACACCTGGATGTTGCATTCTGTTCCTGCTTTCTCATTCTGATCTGTGAGGTTTTTTTTTTAAAAAAAAAAAATCTTAAAAAAAAACTTTATTATACATATTAGGAGCTAGCGTGGAATTCCTTCATTTACATTCCTCCCCATCACCACCACCAATTTGACATGTTTCTGCCGTCTAACATGGGGCCAAGTCCATGCTTACCAGGACCTCCCCTTCTCTCCCTCACCCCCGTGCTCTTGAGCACAGGTTTTTTGCCCACCCATGGCCCACCTGCCGCTGCCTAGGACCCTGACTTTCCCTGTTACAGTCCAACACTGAGGGAAGCTTTGGGTGTCCTTCTTATTCTGGCCACGAGCTCTCTCCATGTATGGGATTGTTTTAATTATCCTTAATAACTGCTCTTAATTTGTTAAAGCATATTTATTAGTATCTAAGTAGGCAACAGCACACCTTCTTACAATGTTCTGGCCAGAACTTTAAAAAAAAAAAAAAAACCCTATTGACTACAGAGAACATTTACAATTATACCAAACAGTAATCTTGGAACTTAAGCATCATTTTAGTTTTACAGGATCCCATAAAAAAGAACATCGCCCCCATGACAGCTGGAAGTAACTTTAGAAGACGATGTCCCCTCTCCCAACAAAGTCTGTCTGCAGGGTTAGGGACATCAGTTAGGGTTTGATTATAACTGGTAAAGGGTTGGGGTGGAAAGTATGTACACTCAGGGATCTCTTTTTTTAAAAAGGGAAATCGAATGAGATAATAGGTAGATAGTGTGAGCTTACTCACATTAATAATAATAGTGAGTAACAGAGTGAATATTTGTGAGTTATTATTTATAGACAATTTATATTGGTATAGATTCTTATATATTGATACAAATTCAAATTATATTTATTATATTGAATATCCTATTTCTGTTTACAATATTTGTACACCTATGCAAAGTTATTTTGTCAGATTGTATGCATGCATGTTTCTACCTCTGTTTAAGACATTTTGTATATTGATATAATTTTAGGACATATTTATCATATTGCACTATATATTTCTACCTCTGATCAAGATACTTATACACTATTTACCTTTTGAGGTCATTGTCCTCATTGGTTGCACAGGTGTTTAAAGATTATTTAATATTCTAATATGAATTCTTAGTCTTTAAGTTTACAGGTATTACAGGTCAATCGTCATCCATGTTTGTCATACTTATTATTATTATTAAAACACTTAACATGTTTCTTATTAATATTATTAAGCTGGTTGTAATTCTAATTTTTATACTTAATGTTTGTTCTTATTGTATGTAGTTTGTATTGAGTTTGAAACTCTCTTATTTAGACAAAAGGGGGAGGTGATGGGGAACCTCCTTCAGCCAACAGCCTTTGAGACACTGGATCGGCTTGGGTATGGCTTTGGCTCCCAAAGACCCACGGGACCGGCACTCATGCTCTCGGCCTCTGCTCCCACACCTGGATGTTACATTCCATTCCTGCTTCCTCGTTGTGATCTGTGAGTTCTCTTTTTAATTAATTAATTAAGAAATTAAGAAATTTAAAAAACCTTATTATACCATATTAGGAGCTAGCATGGGATTCCTTTATTTGTGCCCCCCCCCCCCATCTGACGCGTTCAGCTTCACCAGCACCTCCATGGCAGCTCACAACTGTCTGTAACTCCAGTTCCAGGGGATCTTGTGCCAATGAACATAAAATAAAGTCAAATAAATAAATAATACACTATTTTTTAAAAAATAATGAATTAAAAAGTAAGGTCTATCTCAATGGTTAAGCACTTGTCATACAAACCAGAGTGCAGATCCTAACAGTCCATCCCAATGCCAGGTGAAGCAGGTAGTCTTCCTGTAATCCAAACCTCAAATGATAGCTAAGGGATCCCCAGAGCAAGCTAGCTAGTGAGATTAGCTGCATGAACGAACTCTGGGTTTGACTGAGAGACACTGCCTCAAAGAGTAAGGCTGGAGGAAGATGGCCAGCATCCACCTTGGGCCTCCAATGTACCTACATACACATGTGTGCCTAAACATAACAACACACATATACACATGAAAAGAAGAAAAAAGGAGGTATAGAACTGTGTACAGTTAATCCTGCTATCCACAGATTGTGCTTATAAATTTAAGTAATTACTGAACAGTGGTAGGATATTTTACTCTTTTGGTGTTTTGAGAGGCCCACCACCCAGCTCCCAAAAGAATCACACGCAGAAGCTTATTCTAGTTATTAATGCCCAGCCTTAGTTTGGCTTGTTTCTTGCCAGCTTTTCTTAAATTATCCCGACTACCTTTTGCCTCTAGGCTTTTATCTTTCTCTGTTTGTGTGTATATTACTTTTTTTCTTGCTCCACAGCTGGCTGGGTGGCTGGGTGGCTGCCCTGGTGTCTTCCTGTCCTTGTTATTTCGATGCTCCTTACTCTTGGTCCTCCTTCTATTTATTCTCTCTGCCTGCCAGCCCCATCTATCCCTCTCTCCTGCCTCGCTATTGGCCGTTCAGCTCTTTATTAGACCATCAGGTGTTGTAGACAGGCAAAGAATCACAGCTGCACAGAGTTAAAGGAATGCAGCATAACCAGTCTTGTATATTGTAGTCGAAAGTGACTTGTGTAAAACTGCGTGTTAATGACAGAGCTTTCTGGGAGCAACTTAAGAACAAGTGCAGGTGTGAATTCAGATGAGTTTTCTCCAGCTTGCAGGAAACAATTCTCCTAAAAATGCCTCCTGAAGTCAGTTGTTTTCGAGGGTCTGTGTGTCTCCAGTGCTGGTTGTGGTTTGTTTGGGTAGCCAGTTCACAGTGGCGAAGAAGAAGGAGTGGAACCTATTGCATTAGGTTCTTTGTTAAGCACTTCCACATAAGCAATCTTACTGAGTTTTAAAGGTAAAAGGCTCAGGGAACCAGGACTGACAAAGGTGACAAGCTGTCAGTCAAACAAAACAAAGGTGAGCCGAGAGCCACTTGTCTCTGAGGCCACAGCAGCAGCTCCAGAGAAGCAAAGCCAAACAGACACAGAAGGACTCGATTCCATGACCACAAGAGCCTGTAGCGCAGAGCAGAGACCTGCACAGCCTGTACATCCAATTCCTGATGATGTAGGTGGCAGAGATGAGACGCTCCAAGGCAGTGCTCAGCTGAAAAGCAGTGCGAGGTCTCCCCTGTGAACTCTGGTTCAGCCTCCCCTGGATGTGTGTGCAACACTTCACGTTCACTGCCTAAACCCTGCCTTTCACAATCTCAGTTCTCCGTCCCTTTCTTTTAACATCAAAACCCAGAGGGAGAAAATCCACGTTTACATCTTTTCTGTGGCTGGCCAAGCTCCCTAACCAGGACAGATATGAATTTAACCACAGCGCTTTGCCCATAAAGCCCTGAGCTTGAAAATAATTCACGGCCCTTGGAAAGAAATCACCCACACTGATGTCAACAAGGCAGATTCTGACTGGTCCTGAGGAAACGCAAATGACACTCAGCTGCACCAGCTTTGGAAACTTTCATTTTGCTTTTTAATATTCCCCAACATTTCCCCTTTTTATTTCTAAACAAAAATAAAAAGTTTAGCTTTAACATAGTAAGACTTACACAAGAAGAACAAATTATCAAGTAAAGATAGAATTCACAGTGTACTGAATTCCAATTCATTTGTGTCTGGTAAATTTAAAGAAAATACTCTATCTTCTATACTACCTTAGCAAATCCAAAATTTTATATCTAACTTACTTGCTGTCATATCTAAGAAAAACTGCAACTATATCTAGTCTTCAATTCCATCAAAGGCACCAGAAGGACATAATATTATCTAAATAAACAAAAAGTGCATTGCAAATGACTTCTAAAAACTTTAGACGTCTGACTGCCTGGACAGTCACTCACAGTTCCTTTGCAATGTTGGAGCACCTATCTTCAGCCCACAGGCCCATAATATCTGACAGACTTTTCCATGAAGCAGGAAATTTGAAAGGCTTCCCACCTATATTGGCAGTTTGTCAGTCACTTTCTTCTGTGTCCTGCAGAATGTCTGGCAGTTTCTTCTGTGAAGCAGGAACCCTGAAGAACCATCCCAGCTTTTTCAGTCCGACAAAGTTCACTGGTTCCTGACTGTGGGTCCTGCATGTCCAGTTTATAAGTATACTGTCAAGCAGTCAATTCTTGCCCAAATTGCTAATTTTGCCACAATGACAGCAAACTCCATAAGGAGTTTCTTCAATGCCCATCATAATGACATCTTGAAATTTGCAGGCAAATAGATGGATCTACAAAACATCATATTGAGTGAGGTAACCCAGACCCAGAAAGACAAACATCATCATATGTACTGACTTATAAGTGGATTTTAGACATAAAGCAAAAAAAAAAAAAAAAAAAAAAAAAAAAAAAAGAAGCCTACAATTCACAAACCCAGAGAACCTAGACAACAAAGAGAAAGTATACTTTTGAAACAAATGAAGAAACTCATTTCAAGCTGTTTGGGATGGATGCAGGTTGACACTTGCAAATGAGTCTTCTGCAGACAGGAAGCTGATTCGCCAGCATCAGTTCAAACGCTCCGAGAGATGAATATTCAGGGCTCACACATCAATGTTTAATGTAATAGAATCCCAGATGCTTAAAAAGTAGGTTCCACTTCATAATCTGTCATCTTCTCCACATCCTTTCAGGACACATTAATTTTAAAAAGGTCTTCAAACTTAGATCCTAACAGACATGTTTAAGCATGGCAAGTTCAAAGCTGATGCACAAGGCCTCCAGTTAAACTGACAGCTCACGAAGGAAGGAGTCCTTCGTTATCAGGCTGTGGCCATAATTAAATACAAATACAAAAGTGGTACAGTGTGCGTTCAGAATGTCTCGCTTTAAAGTCCTTGGGGGGGGGGGGGAATAGTCAAATCACTTTCTGAAGCTCTCTGAAGAGTATATTTAATATTCCAATATATTAAAATAAATACAGATAGTAGTCGGAGTGATCATTCCCAGCACAATCCAGATTATGACTAATGGAAAACGTTAAATGACCATATACCACGTGACACTGGCAGGTGAGTACCCTCTGGAAGCCTGAATCAGTAATTTCAGTGCCTGCACTGGTGAAGCGGAAGACCCAGGCAACAACAATCTTCACACCCTACAGCACGCTGGCGCATAGCAATGAAAAAGAAATACTTGTTTTTAAAACTTACTTTACATTCACATTTAAATGCCTAATTAATCCTCATAATTAAATGTAACCATTTTCTTTGCAAGACCTTTTTTATTTCCATAAACTCTAGAAGTTAATGGAAACCATTGTGTCATTATGGCTGGGATAATAAATGTCTATTGGTCAATATGCTCTGAACCTTAACAGGCAGTCAACTAATCCAGTTGGAAATAAGACCAATAGTTCTAATGGCCTCTAATTTCACCACAAGAATCCACCCTTATGAACTATGGATGGCTTGCATGAGCTCTTCCTACAGCAGAGAACAGCAATTTAAATGTAAAAACACACACATTTGAATTCAAATGCTCACCCTGATTGCATTTGCTAAGGAGACCACAGATCAGAAAAGGTCCTTCTCTGAGAAATATTTAAGTGCAATAGGAGAGCCAACGCAAACAGAAATAAAATGATTTTACAAGAGACAATTTAGTCTACTTGAAAATCATTTACAATTTCTTTTGCTTATTTTAAGCAATCTGAATATTTTTAAACCGCATAAAACAAAAAACTGTAAATATACTTTGTAATAAAAGCGAAAGGGAGTCTGGGATTCTTGCAGGTCCTGCTGTTTTCTCTGGGGAGGGAGAGCTTCTCATCGCAAGCTAGACAGAACTAGTCCATATATCACCAGCACCCTCTGTACAAGAAAGGCACGAGTCAGGAGAACATCCACTGACCAACTCCTCTTTCTGGCTGTCGCTCATCACAGCAGCAGAGCGAGCATTCTCAGTGCTGGGGTAAAGACGCCTCTTGGCCCTGCCATGTCAGGGAGTGACTTCTCTATGGAGAGGAACTGTTAGGCTCATGGCTCTGCTATGTCCCTAACACATCTCCTCGAGCAGTTTTAGCCCCATTCCCAAGGACGTCTATTACACTGCACTTGGATTCCTCCTTCCAAACCTGGCGCTTATCCACTCTTTGCTTTGTTAACCATGGGACACTAGTTAAGTCAAAATTCTCTGGCACAATTTTGTAACAAATCTAAGCTTTTGACAAATCTAAGGGAATCACTGCACTTGCTAACGTCAGTTATGTATAATCACATTTCCTGCAGAATGCTAGGCCTAACCCCCCTGCTGGCACTGGACAAGGGGTAAGAAAACCTTGAGCTGGCCCTGACCTTCTTTTTTACTAGCCCATTATGTGAACCCCAGTTCCATCATCTCTAAAGCGGGTGAGTCAGATGACCTCTGAAGGGTCTGTACAGCGACAGCGTTGTGAGGACCTGTTGTGTAAAATACAATCTTCTTTGCCTTTAATCATTCACACAGTGAGCAACTGCTGAAGTACCTCACACTCTCCCCAATGACTCTAAATTCACTACCACTGCGAACTGATCAGTCCTCAGCATCATCTTTTTCCCGTTTTTTAAACGTCGGACTCCGAGAGAAGCAAACCTAGCACAAAGTACTGAACAGGAGATCTGCCACACACACACCCAATATTGAAGAGGAGAGCTGCCGTCACCATCTCCCCTCACCTCAAATATTGAACAGGAGATCTTCCCTCACCACCCCACTTCCCTTTAACAAAAGCATAGGAAAGGGTGTGAGCTACTCTTCCCATGTGTTAATGCCAAATGGAACTCTTCCTTTAACTCAGCACACACCATTTCCTGGTGATGTAAAATGACAAAGTACTAATTGGAAGGCATCTGATCTGAGTCACAATTCTCTTTAATTGGGAGTTACTACAGTAATTATTAACAAGTCATATTATCATTAAACTACAGAAAATGTCAAAATTGATTTATGCATACAGGTGCACCTGACAACAGGCCTGCAGTTACAGTCCTCTGTAGGGTGTGACCAGAGACAAAAACAAGTCTGAAAACACCACGTTTATTGCTCTGATACCCTTTCCAGCATTAATAAGTCCTAGAAGAGAAAATATCTTAAAGTCTCCTGACCTCTTTGAAAAACCTGGAACAACCCAAGGACCTGAGGACACATCTGTTATCAAGGCCAGAAGGCTCCAAGTTCAGCAGACCAGTTCCGGTGAGCGGAGACAACGACAACTGAGGGCATGTGGAGGCCAGTACATCACAGCAAAAGAGTGAGAAAAGCTCAGTGAGCTCTAAAACCATAATGATGTTGACACAAAAACACAGCTCTCACCTCAAAGGGAGACCTTGACCCAGGAACACACACACAATCCCCCATGGTAAGAGTTTCCAGACTTTTCACAGCTGCAGAACAGGTGAGGGTCAAAGCTGAAGGCCCCACCCACTGAGGAGGCTACAGTAAAGGCCCCTCCCAGAGGCTACCTGGTGGGCTATTAGGGGGTAATAAGCCTCTGAACCTGCAAGGTTCTGACTCTATCGGGTTTTCATCAGCTGACAACCCTATGAGACATCAGTTCACAATAATGTGCAATTTTTTTTACTTATTTTGACATCTCAGACATCTTGATCATTTTATTACAGGATTTTACACTAACTCAGCTATATAAAAAACAAAGTTTAATGTTAAAAACTCTAATGTATGTTGTATTATGAATATGATTTAAAATTTCAATGAAAACTTTGTGCATTCTGGTTTATAAAAGCTAGCGTCATGAGCGCTGCTGCTCCCCAACTGCTGCACACGGCTCTGCCTAGAAAACCAGGTCTGGTGAACAATTAACACACAGCTGTAATGGTCGAAGGCGATCACAAAATTAGTTCATACTCAGGTGTGAGATTATGAATCTGAAGTGTTTGTGCTAGCAACATATTTCTCACCTAGAGGACAGAATAAATGAATTTTAAATGTTTTAGAAATTAACTCCATATTATATTTTAAATATGTGTATTATCTAACTAGAGAATATATGCTCAGTCTTGGAAATTTAGTAAAAATACAAAACAAAAAGGAAATTAAATAAATTTACCCCTTAATACCATCACCCAGAACACACTGAATGCAGTTTTGCTTGCCTCTTGACATAATTTTATAGACACACAATTTTAGAAAATTTAGAATTCCTGAGGCCACTTATATATAGCCTAAGTTCATTGGAGTGGTCAATTAGTTACAAACATCGCAGATAAATAATGACAAAGTAATATTTACAAATTAGTCGTGATTTCAAGTACATGATGCACAAAAAGGTACACAGCTGGGCAAACATACAGACACAGGTACACAAAACCAAATCTAAGTGGTACATGAGCACCCGTCGAGCATTTACCATAATTATCCAGGTAGGTGAAGCCAAGAGAACATGCTGGAGCTGTCCGTCACTTACCATAGCTGTACCATGGAGACTAGCAGGTTAGAGACACGCAACACTGAGAGGAGGTTAAAAGTGCGGACACGAGGAGATTGCCAACAGCTTTCGTCCCAGCAGCAGGGCTTCCAGAGCCACAAGAGCAGGAGAGATGTCCTCTCTCGGACTCTTTCTAGTTTCCCACAGAGATACGGAAGAAGGCACACCGTGGGAATGAGGGGTTCAAAACACTGATAGCATGCCCTGAAAGAATCTCCAAGATGTATAGTACACACACACACACACACACACACACACACACACACACACACACACCATTTAATTTTAAAAGAAAACAAAACAGACTAGAAATTAGAAAGAAAGCCCTAGGTCAGAACATTAAATTTATCATTCAAAGCTTCCAGAGCCAGAGGACAGCTGTCTGTTTACTCCTCCTCTGCAGTACAGAGTTCTCTGGTGAACACGCAGGATGGCACTGAAGGGTCCAAGAACAAAAATGTAAAAATGTAGATTCAAAAATAAGAATGTAGAAATAAAAAAATATAAAGTTATAAGTCTAAGAGAATGAGAACAAACTGTCAGCAGCTTTCTCTGCAGTGTCAGGATGAACTATTAACAGTGGGTTATTTCACTTTACAACCCATAGCTCTACTTACAAGGCCAAAGCATCTCTCTGCAAACTGAGAGCTAGCCTACGGACTGAGCTGAGTCCACGTTTAGGAGATAGATATGACCTCTGGGTTATGCATAACCCCTGCTCTGTGAGACTGGCAGCGTCAAAGGGGAGAGCACAGGGCTTCAGTAAACACCACCTAAAAGTACCAGGGAAGACAACAGACTAAGTGCAAACACTAGTTTAACTAAAAACTCTGTTAATGGAGATTATAAAGTAAGGCAATCTGTATCTGAGTTTTACCTCAAAATTCCTTTGTTAAGACCTAATGCTTGGTGCCCCTACTATAAAAAGGTGGGTTCAGAAACCGGGTTTTTGCCACAAGCCTAACAAAATCCATTGTTAGGCTTGGTCTTAGCTAGCTGATAAGCTTTTTGTGCCCCATGGAGATTTTTTATTTTTTCCTGGATTCTTCTTGTTTCTAAAATAAAGTTTGCTTCTGGCTTATTAGACTTTGGTGGTCTGTCCCCATCTTTGCACGACTCAACACTTTGGTGGCCCGTAGGGGGAGCACAAACTTGGTTCTGAGGAGCACTCCAGTCTGTGGTTTTAGGCAAACTTTATTATTCTGTTTTTACCAATTGGTAAGTTTCTGGTTCTGGTTTCTGGTGTCTGGGCAGTCTGCAGGCTCAAGGAAATCTAGCAAATGCACTTCTAATCTCAGAAGTGGGGGAAATGAGGGGACACCCCGTTCCTCCACTGGCCACTGGGTTGTGTGGTTATGCGACCTTTGGAACTGATATGGAATCACGTGACCCAGAGCACAGCGATGTCTTGTCGATTCTGTTTCATGTCATGTTGTCTGTTGTCAGTCTTCTTGCTGTGGTTGTGTGTAAACTAATTTTAACTATGGGAAAAGTTTCTTCCAAACCTAAGTCTCCCCTGGACCTTTTCCTTTCTCTTTTCCAGGATTTCAGGGAGGCTGCTGTAGCCTCTGCAGCCCATGTAAAGCCAGAGCTACTCAAACCTTCTGCTCCCCCATGGAGCTCCTCTTCCCTCCTGCTCCCCACTTTCCCTCCCAGTTCTCTTTCCCGAGTCCACTTGGCACTCGCACTCACTCAGGGAAGCCACGGGTGGCTCTTGCTCTCCCCCTCCACACTTTGGGACTTCCTGCTAAGGATGGCACCCCTCGCCTGGTTTATTTCCCCTTTTCAAGCAGTGATCAGTATAACTGGAAATTTCAAACTCCTTCCTTTACTGAGAAACCCTAAGCACTAACAAATCTCCTAGATACTGTCCTGGTTACACATTCCCCAACCCAGGGGAGATTGCTAGCAATCACTCCAGATAATGTTCATCACTTGAAGAAAGAGATAGAATTCAGCAGGAATGCCATAAGCAGGTTCCACTAATGATGAGGCAGTCATTAACGAGGCGATCTCGAGCACCTGCTAGACAACCCACCAATCTGTCTAAGGCTCCTGAGAACCAAAATGGCAGTCAATCTGACTTTCATCAACTGAGCAGCCATAGACATTAAGAGGAAGCTTCAGCAACTCAAAGGACTTAAAGGTAATCTGACTGAATTAATTGCTATAGCCACTAAGGTTTACAACAACAGAGAAACGCCTGAGGATAAGCAAGTTCGGGGACTGGCAAAGTCTTACTGGCGGATAAGAGCTGGGGACCTGATGGGCAGAGGGAACACAGACTGTCCCAAATGGCCAATGGGCAATGCCCACAAAGGAAGAAAGGGCAAGAAGTCCTGGACTGGCAGGCCAAGATGATTGAAGCAAACAGGGTTTGAAGCCTCTCCTTGAGCCTTGGGTAACCCTAAAAGTGGAGGGGCAACCTTTTGATTTCCTAGTGGACAGTGGTGCTCACTCAGTATTAAAAACTCAATTGAGGACTCTACCAGACAAACATATGTGGGTTCAAGGGGATACAAGGATGGCTCTGCAACCATGAACCACAGACCGTGGGATTGGGAAGAAAATTAGGCATTCCATCATAGTTATCCCTGAATGCCCTTAGCCCGTCCTGGGAAAGCCCAAATTCATTTCACTGGAAAGGGGATGACGATCTCCCCAAGGTCCGAACTCTATGCCTTATGCCTGGATCTGAAAGAAAACAGGCTCTTCTCACAGACTCTCACTCTAGAGGTATGTCCTCTAATGGCTCAACTCCAGCGCTCCATCCCAGGAGTACGGGCAGAAAAGCCAATGCTCAACGGCGACTGAGGGTGAGGCAGTACCCCATGACCCCAGAGGTCAAGCTGGGCGTTACTAAACATAGTAATTGGTTCCTGGAGCATGGCATCCTGGTGCCTTGCCAGTCTCCATAGAACACCCCGCTTCTGCCAGTTAAGAAGCCAGGGACCAGTGACTGTCAACCCATGCAAGCTCTTAGGGAGACTAACAGACGGGTTAAAGACATTCATGTTATAATTCCCAACCCCTATAATCTCCTGAGCTCCCCCTCCCTGGAGCTTCAAGTGTACTCAGTTCTAGATCTTAAAGACGCCTTCTTCAGCCTAACCCTCAAAGCCAAGAGTCAGCCGCTTGGCACAGCCAAGACCGGGGCTTCAGTGCTCAGCTCACCAGGACTCTCCTGCCACAAGGAGCCAAAAATTTGTCAACTGTCTTTGACGAAGCCCTGCAACGAGACTTAAAGGGTTATCAGTCCTTATACCCAGAGGTTCCTCTGAGCCTCCGGTCCTTTCAGATACTATTCTCCCACTCCCAGGATTTCAGGAATCTAACAGTAGATCTGTGCTAGCACTGCTGGCAGCCAGAGAGAGGACCACCCCTCCCCCACAGGTACTGCAGTCCCCGGCGTGAATGCCAAGGAGGAGCCAGGAGGGCAGAGGCAAGCAGAGGCGACTACAAGGCCAGACACCAAGGATGGCCACTGCCAGCCGCTTCTCCCTGATGATAATTGGTTTTGCTCACACAAAATGGCACATGCTCCAAAGTGGCACTGTGGGAAACACCAGAGCAGGGCAGCTGCTGGAGCAGACCCACCAGGAAAGTACAAACGGCTTGCAGCCCCTCCCCCACCTAAAATTCAGCTTAAAAAGAAAGGAAGAAAAGTTTTGTCTGCTTTAAATGCATAAATACGGCCACTAAATGTATAAGTTAATCATGACTGCAGCCCTTACTGACTGCCCAAACTTAAAATTTACCTCTGAATGTTCTGGTTACTGAGTCTGATATAATCGCTTTTCTTTGCCTTCTCAGAAAACAGCCTCAGTTTGGTACAAACTTGTTCTGCTATTACCCAAAGAATGGTTACCTTAATTTCTTTACTAAACTCATCATCTACGATTAAAGTTATATTTTGATACTAAAAGAGCTTCAATTCAAAATCATTATTCTTGACTAAATCTGACAGGAATGTAATATAAAGTCCTAGTCTTATAAAGGCTGCTAACACGTTATAGACTGTTAAGAAATACAAGCTAAGAGTCAACTTATAAATGACAAGCTGTTGGTCATAGTCATGCTAAGTACTGTTAGCATTAATTGCAGAGATAAGCCTTACCTAGTCCCCTGTGTGCTTAGGGCAAAAAACTTGTGGCACAGATATAGCTAATGGACAGACAGTCCTCAAATGCTCAGAGATGGGCAGAAAATGGCATTTAAATGTTTTAATAAAAAGTTTTTTATAATAGAGAGGCATGCCAGCTCCAGACAGCTCCTCTACTTCCTCCAAAGAAGACAGATGGGCACAGAAGATGGGCACAGAAGATATCTACTCAAAACTGGCAGCCCTAGCCACTTGGAAAACCTGCCTTTCACCTCAACTACTGCAAAGACTCTCTTCAGATGGTGGAGAAAACAGGACACTGGGAAATTGACCACCTGGGGTTGCCGAAGGCAAAAGGTAGGCTGGTCCTCCCATGAGTCCTTACTCCACAGAAGCCTATGGGATCTTCTGGGACCTCTGCCAGCCTGAAGAAGGATATTGCCCTATCACCTGCCCTCAACGACCATGGAGGATCCTGGGGTAGCTGTCTAGGCAGCCAGCAAGTAGGCCTCTGTCATTTTTTAAATCAATAACTCAGATAAAATTTATTTCTCTCAGAACTCTGATTTGACAACTTAAAAGCAACAACCAAGGCTTCCGCTGCCTTCTCAGTTCTCTGTAATATTCAGGTCAATATTCAGCCAGTACAAAGTCTACACATCTCACCTTACTACCAGAGAGAGAGAAATAAACTCACGAAACAGATTCAGTATAACTTCTTACCATTCCTTTGTTTAAAGGAACTCTACAGTGACTGCTCTCAGTGGTCAGCGACCTGTACCTACCGGTAAAGTAAATAAAAGTTGTTTTATGATGCAAAGCTTGAGATATGAGGATCTATAAGAGTTTGAGGGTCTAAGAAAGTGTTTTAAGACGTGCAAAAAACGTGATTTAAGGTATGTAAATAAAAATGTTTCAGAGTACAAAAAATGACTTAAGATGTGTAAATGCAAGTTATTAAGGTCTGAGGATAAAAAGGCTTAAATATTGATAAAAGAAAAAATGATTTGAGATGTTTAAAAGAATAAAGCATGTTTCAGATTTCTCTCATTATGCTGCTGTTATATTTAGGATTCCAAAATTTCATAGTCTTAATGTTAACTGGCAAAATTCTGATAAGCTATTAACCGAGCTCTGGCAGAGAACTACCACGATCATCATAGCTGCAAGCTCAAGATTTCAAATCGCTTTGGTTGTTTCCTAACTGTAGACCTCAGAGATGCTTTCATTGTGCAGAAAACATCGGCCACAGCTGTCTGGATAAAGAAATGTTAATGTTTTCAACCAGATTCATTTGTGGCACGAGTACATTGCATCTCTACAATGTAAAGATCAGCACAGATTACTCACAGGGGACGCTAATTGTCTAAAACTTATATCTTTTTATAACCTTAAAAATTCATGTAAGATTCAGAGAACCAAAACAGTCCTGAGACTTAAATCTACTTCTCACAGATCAAAAGGGCTCCAGATAAGTCCAGCCTAAAGTTCTCTCCCTGTCTGCAGATAAGTCCAGCCTAAAGTTCCCTACCTGTCTGGTCCTGAGGATGTTTCTCTCTCTCTCCTGTCTTGAGACGTTGCCCCTTCCCTGAAAGTTTCAATTGTAATTTTTCCTTTAAATTCTTAAATTTAATGCTTGTCTCTGGTCTATATCTGTCCTAGCGGGGTTCCATTTGGCTGACAGACACATCCAGGCATCAGCTGCTGAATACAACCCATGAGCCCAGCAATTGCTAAAAGCTGACATGGACCGATCCAGCTGACAAGAACGCAGCTTCTCTCCAACTGGGTCAAATCAGATCCTCTTGCACACTGCCCACTATTCCCTCTTTACCTTTGACTGGCCTTCCAGCTTCCTGGGCCCTGAACATCTACACCCCTTTTTAGCTTGAAGCAGTTACAAGAAAAAGAATACATCGTCCCTGTCCCCAAACTAAGCTGAAGAAAGGCCAAGTCAGAGACTTTAATCAAAAACAAATCAAAGATTTGATTCAAGTTACAAATCCAAGGAGGGAATGAAGGGTCCAAGAATAAAAATATAAAAATGTAGATTCCAAAAATAAGAATGTAGAAATAAAGAAATATAAAGTCTAGGAGAATGAGAACAAACTGGCAGCAGCTTGAAGATTAACTATTAACAGTGTGTTATTTCGCTTTATAACCCATAGCTCTACTTACAAAACTGAAGCATCTCTCTGCAAACTGAGAGCTAGCCTACGGGTATGAGTTGAGTCAACTTTTAGGAAATAGATCTATGACCTCTGGGTTGCGCATTATCCCTGCTCTGTGAGACTGGCAGCGTCAAAGGAGAGAGCACAGGGTTTCAGTAAACACCACTGGGAAGTACCAAGAAAGACAACAGATTAAATGCAAACACTAGTTTAACTAAAAACTCTGTTAATGGAGATTGTAAAGTAAGGCAATTTGTATCTGAGTTTTACCTTGAGATTGTAAAAATTCCTTTGTTTAGACCTAATGCTTGGTGCCCCTACTATAAAAAGGTGGGTTCAGAAACCGGCTTTTTGCCACAAGCCTAACAAAATCCATCTCTGGCTATGATCTCAACTAGCTGATAAGCTTTTTGTGCCCCATGGAGATTTTTTTTTTCCTGAATTCTTGTTTCTAAAATAAAGTTTGCTTCTGGTTTATTAGACTTTGGTGGTCTGTTCCCATCTTCGCATGACCCTCCCCCCCTGCACCCAACAGGCACAGGAGCATGCACAAGCATCTATGACCATGTACATAAGCCTGTTGTTTTTATACCAACATTTCCACTGAGTAACATGTCACACACATCAGAGACAGGTGCTCTTCAGCTTTCCAAGGTAGGTGTAAAAGTTGCTTCTATTTATTTTACTAATAATTTAATTCATAAAATATTAATATAATATTTTAGTATTTTGAATTTCTGTGAGAGTTTAGAGAAAGGATAAGAAGAGGAATGTTTGTTTCAACATTAAATGCATGCTACTGTTTACGTATAAAAGATAACCACCTAGGTATGCATTTACTGTATCCTTTAGCAATACAGTAGATTTAGCAATACAGCAATACCATAGATTCCAATAGCAACAAATGTCACTTACCATTTTAAAAGCACCCTCACTACTCATCACTGGCATCTGGTTATGCCTGTGATAGTCCAGGCTCACTATACATGTACCAATCCTTTGATCATGATCTAGCAATGTAGAGTGACATCTCCCAGCATGATGCAGAAATCAGTCTTGAAGAAGAGCCAAGGCCACACCAGCAGTGAGGATGCGCAGATGCCTGATTCAAAGGATCTCATTTCAAGATTTTTTTAAATATGTTTGAAAAGTATGAAATGGAAAAACAAAAAGATCCCACAAAAACCTTTTAGCTGATACTGAATGGTGATACCCAAGAACTTGCAAGCATCAATTGTAGGAAGGCTTTGGCATGCTGGAAATATACCTGAAAATAGCCGCTTGGCCTTCTGATTGTTTGAAGTAAAAACTATTCTGACAGTCATTAACCACTCCATTCACTCCCCGATACCAACTCTTTGATAATCATAGGAGTTCTTTTTTAAATTCTTTCGTTTACTTTTTCCACATGAGTGTTTTGCTACATGTTTCACGTGCTCAGAGGCTACAAGAGGGCGTCAGATCTCCTGGAACTGGAGTGACAGACAGGGGGGAATCACCAGGCTGCTGGGTGTTACTCTGGATCCTCTGGAAGGGCAGCTAGTGCTCCAACCACTGAGCAATCTCTCCAAATCCTGCCCTAATTCTACAGCATATATCAAGGCAGAGCCCACCACAGGAACAGGGACGTTTCCCAGGGGAAGATGGACCTCCCTGGCCACGCTTCTCTCACCCCCAGTGCTGCTGCCCAGAGAGCGTGCCAATCTTTTATAAACTAGGGAGGAAAGGGAATGATAAATGGCAGACTACCATGAGGACACCTTCATGAATCAGCCTAAACGCGCGTGAATTTCTTTATTCACTGGAACTCCCTCCTGGTGCAAGCTCATGTTTTTGTTTTATTATTTTTGCTGCTGTCTTCATCCTCTTTACTTGTTTTCTAATTCCCATCCCCTACCCTGGAAAGTGGTGTTTTTGCCGAAGCTGGTCTCCAACAGGGTGGTGCTTAGGAGATTGAGCCACCTACCTATAGCTCCTTCCCCACTCCTGAAACAAGGACACGTGTGAACTCTTTTCTGATGTGAAAGGCCTTATTCCCCTGCATCCTGTCACCTCCATGACTGAATTTTATTCAGTGTGGTTTAGTCATAATACCTTTCTGCATCAAAATAAATAACTTTAACCAGCTGGTCTTAATATCACGGGAACTGAAATTAAAAAGAAAAACCCACAAAAGCCACAAATATTTGGGATCACAAAGGAAAAATGTCATGCTACAGCCAATAAAGTTCTAGTTAACAGAACTTTCAAAGGTAGATCCCAAAATAAAACTCACAGGAAGCAAGGAAAACTACTGTTGCCAACATGCTAATGCTAGCCCCTAAACTCCCTTTCCAGCATGTGAGACTAGCCAATGTTTTAGCCAGGTCTTTCTTGTTCCCAAGCCACCCTTTGTCAGTCCCTATCCTTGGGAGCAAAGGAAGCTAGTGGCCAAGCTGCCTGGAATGACCTTTTATGGACCTGTTGTGCCTATGGCAAAGCAGCTTTGAGAGTTTGGCAAAGAAACTCATTTTCAGTTGTTTTTATTTTTAGGAGGAAACATCATCACTAAAACATGAATGTTCTGGTTACAAAAACAAGAAAGGCTCCTTACAAAGTGCAGAGTTGTCTGACTTCAAAGCCTTTCACCGAAAACCAAAACCCTTTAGAAAGGAAGGCCCTACTGTTTTTGTCAAAGCAATGAAGAATCCTAAAACTACTGGGCTTTAAATTTTGAGCTGTTACATAGTCCATCCTCTTCATTTCAAACAAAATCATATTAAAATATTTAAAACAAATAGGAATTCATCTTTCTTTAGAAAAAAGTCGCCATTCAAAGCAAAAAATTTCTTACATTCACAAGAGTCTGAGACCTTATTTAATTCTCAGGGTGAGAGCTGGTGATCAGATACATTGTATGAAAAAAGGAAATAAATGCTAGCAAATGGCAGATGCTGCCTCAGATAGGCTGTGGCACGTGCATGGTCTCATTTAACCTTTGAGATTTACTGGGGAGCAGGGAGCAGGCAGCAGTAGCCCATTCGGCAGAACAGAACATGAGATTGAGAAGAGGAAGCAGAAAGCCCTGGGCCACAAAGTACAGCTCTGGGCATCCAGTCTCTGCATACTGTTCTAGACTTCAGCGCTCTTTGTTTGAGCACATCACACACTTGTCCAAATGGAACGCTGGTATTCTATAACCCTCACCCCGGCCCTGGTGTTCT
>NC_022010.1:584809-585877 GCF_000317375.1 Microtus ochrogaster | reverse complement strand
GTGTTCTATGGCCCTCACCCTGCCCCCGCCACTGGTGTTCTATGGTTCTCACCCCCCCTCCCCGCTGGTGTTCTATGGTCCTGGTGTTCTAAGGTGCCTTCACCCTCGTGTGTCCAGCTAGAACTTGCATACAACCTGAAAGATTGTGGTGGAAGACAGTGCCTGCTCTACAGCCTTTGTCTGAACACTGTAGCTACTTCTGTTTACCAGAAATTTCTAAAGGGGAGGGGGGTAAAAGCAGCTCCAAACTCTTGCCAGATTTTGAGAACAGGAGATCCAAATGGGCTGACAGTGGGCCATGGCTGCCACCTGCTATGGCAGGAAGCTGACAGCAGCTCTTGCTAACAGCATGGAGAACTTGTACACCCTCCTTTGTGTATTGTGAGCACTTCTGAGCAGTCATCTGAGTGTGAACTCACACTGTACCAATCTGTTAACACACAAAGCTGCGTGTACCTGGGCACTGGGGCAATAGGAGGAGAACAAAGATCCCAGGAGCAAAGAGTGGGAGATGTGCATAAGACCACTGCAAAGGCAAAGGACAAAGGGGCCACTCAGGGAATAAGGAATTGAGACTGTGACAGGAGGCTGGGCAGAAGGTGAAGGAAACGATGGTAAAAATGACTTCTGCTTTCTGTCCAGTCCAAGTGCCCATCGCCCATCTTCCTTCACCTAGGGAGCACCTCACTTAACTCCACAGGTGCCTCAAATGCAAGAAACATCTCCGTGCATACTGGGCACTGTGTAAATGCATATTACATCTAGAGTCCCATACTCACCAAACCCTCTCCAGCCCTCTCAGGGTTAGTAAACCCCAATCTGAAAAGTAGCAAGAAGAAAAGCACGGGTCTTGGCATCTCCCACCAGACCACCATATTGTTATCAATCAATGAAAACCAAAATCACACTCCATTCATGAGTAACAAGGTAGAGAGAAGCGGACACCAGCTTCCCATTACTCCAAGAGCCATGCAGAACCTGAACCCTGGCCGGAGCAGTCCACCTAAAGAGCCATGCAGAATCTGAACCCTGGCCAGAGCAGTCCATCTAAAGAGCCATGAGAACCTG
>NC_022010.1:580416-584564 GCF_000317375.1 Microtus ochrogaster | reverse complement strand
AGAGCCATGAGAACCTGAACCCTGGCCGGAGCAGTCCACCTAAAGAGCCATGAGAACCTGAACCCTGGCCGGAGCAGTCCATCTAAAGAGCCATGCAGAATCTGAACTCTGGCAGAAGCAGTCCACCTCGCCGGTGACTGCCTCAGGGTGAAATCTGTCAAAGCAAATGGCCATTAATCCAGAGCACACTAGGAGAGACACCCCCAAACCCACAGACATGTCTTAAGTGGGGTCTGTGGCCCTCAAGGCTCCCTGTGCTGCTCATCCCTGAGAGGCAGGGGAGTCAGAGGGCTGTTAGGAATTTTCAGGATGTTAGTATGAGCCCACTTAAAAAGACTCAGGAGTTAACTCTGTAAAGACCATGGGGTTTTCCAGCTCTACCATGTGCAGAAATGGAGTCCAAGAGATGCAGTTTCTAAAATCCTCAAAGTGACCTCTCACCTGGGAGGAGGTGAGACTGAGCCGGAAGAGGACAGACCCCATTGATAGAGGGCTGACTTTCAACACTCGGACATTTTGCTCACAACTAAGAGCTACTTGAGAGTTACAGACCACTGCTAACCAATCAATGGTTCCCGATCCCACAGTCCCTGCTCAAATAAACACAGAGAAACAAAATGTCAGGCCCTTTGAACATGGCAAGTGGAAATCAAAGTGAACACGCTGGAGGAGCAGTGGCAGCACAGTGTCGCTCCTGTGTGACTTCCGATGCCCACTTCTAAAGGCAGCGTCTCATGGTTCCTGTCTGACGTTCCCTTCCTAGATCAGGCTAAGTGGGCCCTGTGCAGAATCACTGATGAACTAAGTGCCCACAAGGCCACCTCAAGTGACACACAGACTGCCCTGACGCAAAACACAACCAACAATCTGCTGCTGTGTCCATGGAAACCCTGACAGTTGTCAGCACACAGGAGGAGGGGCCTGGGCGCTACAGCAGGGACAATTAGAGCACTTGGAAAAGCAGAACAGAAAGTAATGAACCTTCCTCAAAATCAACACACACACACACAGACACACGCGCGCACACGCTCACATGTGTGAGATGCAATGAAAAGGCCATATAGCCAGAGGTCGTATTTTTCCAGCCTGTTAAGTTAAAATGACTCAAAACCTCTGTAATTACATGGAAACAGATGAAATTGTTATCTTAACTAAATTGTAAAAGCACTTTAAATGTCATAAGTTTTGATGCAATTTAATATTTTAAATGGACATTGCTCGGTGTAGTCACTGATTTTCTAGCAAGCAGATGGGAACATAATCCACGTCCATTACCAAGACTGCACAAACGCCCTCCCATCTGGCAAAGCAATATGAGGAACAGTGCAGCCTGGAGTCACAGAGCGAGCTGTAGAGAGACCACAGAGGGCAGAGGTCCCACCTATGCCTTACAACCTCTTCTGTGAAATAGCATCAATCTCTGCCACATCTCCAGGCACTGGAGAGATAGATCAAATAAGTTAACATGATTTGTAAATGTTTACATCAAAATGGAAGCAGTTATGAGAATCTATGTCATCATGTGTTGGAGACAAAATATAAAAATCAGTCATTTCTTACCATAACCTAAAAACACATTCAAATTTACTTCAACAAAATAGCAACCTCAAAGTGGGTGTGCAGCAAGTCCCAGTGCATTGCTGTGACTCTCTCCAGGCACTAATTAACTCAACATTGTGGGTGAAGAGAGACAGCAGGCACACACCTGCATGTCTTTCCTAGAGGGACAGAAGCACTGGGAAGAGAGGCCCATTATCTCTCTCCCCTTTGTCTCTTCCCTCACACCTAAAGAGTACTGTAAACACAGTCCTAGAGAATTTACATATTAGCTGGACTTCAAAGAAGGCTCTTCTCACAGCCATTTGACTCATTTTCCTGCTATCCAGTCTTGTAGGTTCACCAGATCTCACGAATAATCTGGCCCTCCAGTCTTTGGTCTTAGTCTTTATTTTTAAGGAATACTAAATTCAGTTATTTTTTTTTAATGCATTGATGTGTTTTTCTCAAAATCTCCAAACATTTGCTTTGGGGTTAATCACAGAAATGCAAAGTATTTGCTTTGATGGCATATTTCTGAGGTCAAGAGTAAGATAAACTAGAAAAATATATTGGTTTTGAGTGTAAAGAACACAGGTGGGTTTGGGATGTAACAGTGATGTGGGTCAAGCACACACAAGGCCCTGTGTTCTGTCCCCAGAACACGGATGGAACTATACTTCTCTTAGTCACTTCTTTTATAATCCTAGGCTCCACTTGACTGCAACAGAGACCATTGCTGTTCATGGAAGCACACACAAACACATGCCCAAGGACCTCCGAGTTATGGACAGCCACAACAATGCAGCCAGAGACAGAGGGCAGGAATTGACCCACTAGCAATAGAGAAACAAGAACTGACTCTAGCTGTACACAGAGAAGTCTTTGGCTTGGCTCTGGGTCTTTGAATGCCATTCTGTGCACTCACAGGAAATCCAGCACATCTTTTTACAGCAAGAACAATCTGAAAATCCCTGAGACAGCGTTTCTTCAGAGCAACTGGGAAAGGGCTGAGCTGCATACAAGGAGCACAGACAAGATCCACGCTCCAGAAACACAAACACTCACACCCTTGGCCAACAGCTCAGTCTCGGGTGCAGAAGAAGACCTTTGAAATCCTTCCCAAAAGGAAAATAGCACCC
Organism: Microtus ochrogaster; assembly: GCF_000317375.1. Taxonomy (NCBI): domain Eukaryota; kingdom Metazoa; phylum Chordata; class Mammalia; order Rodentia; family Cricetidae; genus Microtus; species Microtus ochrogaster. The sequence continues at coordinate 581,886 of NC_022010.1, read as the reverse complement.
AAACAAAAAAAGATCGTGTCTTAGCACAGTCTCCATCATTTCAGTCATGTGCCTGCATGACCTCAAGAATTCCATCAATGCTCTGAGACATAAAAAGCCTTTGTGAATAATTGAAGACAAAATGATGAGACCCAGGATGCCAGAGACATAATACAGTTTTGTAGAATTCATCATGGAGCTTTTAAAATTCCCAAATACTACATGATGAATAATTTATTCCTGTGCCAATATGGGGCCAGCAGATGTTCATCCAGAGTCAGTATTAACCCTTCGAGCTAAACAGCAGAACACAGGCTCCACCCAACACAGCAAAGCACTTCATTTAAGTGAGATTATCTTGATGTTTATAGGGAAATTTAAGCAGCCTTGGAAGCTAAGAAAGAACAAACTACTTCCCTGGTGATCTTTTATCAGAGTCTGCTTATGAAGATAAGGAGGTGAGGTAAGTCAGTGAGTACAAAGGCCTGCTCTCCCCTCAGATCCGTCCCGGAGGCGTCTGCCGCTTCCATCTAGGAATATCTGCTAGCAAGCAGCTTATTGATATTGACCTCCCCTGCGGATACACAGTCCAATTTTATACACCAGGTGTTGCACTTTCTGGATATCCTCCCCCTTTTGATCCACCTATGAAATGGTTTACATTAATTAATACACGTGTGTCATTCGTTTAAGAAGAAAACAAAGCAGACTTGAAAAAGCATAAAGCAGAAACTTGACCAGGAGAGGCCTGAGCAAACAACAAAACACAACAGTTGCTAACAGATAACACTCAAAGGCCACCATGGAAATCAAATTAAATCTAAGTTGCGGGACAGACAGAGATAGCTATGGGACTGGGAGGAGGCCAGAATAAGAGAGTTCCGAATGCATCAAACAGGATTTCAAAGAAGCAAGTAGGAAGTATACGAGACATGAGAAATCCAATTGTAAAAGATCTCACTCCACAATGAGAAAACTCTGTCTTTAATCTCACAGCCTGTTAGAGGCAAAGCAGGAAGCTAGCCTCTCACTCGTCCACTCAGACACATGCCAAAGATGAACATCTCTCTAGTTCTTACAGTGTGTGTGCCCTCTGAGGCTGGCAGCCATGGCAGAAGACTATGGTCCTAAGTTACCATACTGAATTTTCACACTGTCATTATTTTCATTTCACAGAGACAGAAGCAGGCAATGGGGCGCTTGCCCGAATTCATACACATAAATAGAGTAAGTAGTAAACATGAGAGCAGGGATTCGAAGGCGTATGTAATTCTAAACCTCACTGTCGTCATGGTGATGGGGCAATGTCACCATACAGATACCCTCCCTACAATGACGCAGATCAACTGTATTCTGGAACAGCCTCACTGTAAACAAAGAGAATCCACTCAAAACATTACAACTGAACTCAATAGATTTGGTATAGGCTTATATGTAGTATGTTATAATGTTAAGATGGGTTTTTAATACTAATGTATTAAGAATACTTTT
>NC_022010.1:574989-580316 GCF_000317375.1 Microtus ochrogaster | reverse complement strand
TTTTTTGAGACAGGGTTTCTCTGTAGCTTTGGTGCCCGTTCCGGAACTAGCTCTTGTAGACCAGGCTGGCCTCGAAATCCCAGAGATCTGCCTGCCTCTGCCTCCCGAGTGCTGGGATTAAAGGCGTGTGCCACCACCGTCCAGCTGAAGATTTCTTACAATGTATTATTCTCATATTCATCTCCAGCTCCTTCCGGATCCATCCCCACCTTCCTATCCCTCAACTTTATACTGGGTTTTTTAAATTTATTTAATAACCCATTCCCTCTGATTTGTGATGTCTACATACTTCTGGGTGTGGGGGACACCCACTGGAGTGTGGCCAAGCTACCAGGAGCCACACCATTAGAAAAATACTGAATGCCCAGCCCCTAGAAACAAACAACTGTCCCTAGCTTCTCAGTCAGGGCTCACGAACCCTTCTACAGGAGAATACTGACTGACCTTGTGCAGGTGACCACAGTGCCATGAGCTCATGACTGTAGCAGTCCTGTCATGCCCACAATATACCATTTACTCCAGCCCTCCCTGGTTTGTGGCTCATACAGTCTTTCCACCCCATCTTCCTTGGTAGTTCCTGAGCCTTGTGGCTGAGCACTCCACAGGTACTTATTCTCTGCAAGTCACGTTTTTAATCTTAAAAAAAAAAACTAAATAGATATTTACTTTAGTAAATATTAGACAGAACAAAACCTAAACTAGAACTCATATGGATCCTATGTGACCCTGACTAGGCAAAAAAATCATAGAGAAGAACAGAGTTGAAAGCCTCCAGTTTCCTGATTTCAAAACTTACTTTCAAAACTGCAGTAATCAAAACAGTGCCATACAGCATAAAGACAGGCAATGAGCTAATGGAAAAACAAAAAACCCACAAGCCAATCTTTGCCCATGTGATAGACAGCCTTAAACAAAGAGCCAAGGCCATCAATGGAGAAGGGCTCTCTTTGCAGCAAAGGTTCTTGGGAAGTAGATACCAACATGCGAAGGAATGAAGTTGGATGTCTACCTAATACCATATGCAGAAGGTCCTTCAGAGAGGATCAAAGCCCGACTTGTAAGGCCTAAGCATAAAAATTATGAAACTCTTAGAAAAAAAAATTAAGGGAAACCTTCCCAGCACTTGTAGTGATGAGGCGAGCAGGTTCCCACACGGCTAGCTTTACACCCGAAATAACAACACACAAATTGCATTCATTTAAACGCTGCCTGGCCCAATAGTTTCAGCCTCCTATTGGCTAATTCTCACATCTTGCTTTAACCCATATTTAGTAATCTGTGTAGCACCACGAGGTGGTGGCTTACTAGGAAAGATTCTAGTCTACATCCATCTTGAGTTGAAGAATCATGGCGTCTGCCTCACTTCCCTTCTTCCCAGCATTCTATTCTGTCTACTCCACCCACCTATGTTCTGACCTATCAGGCTAAGCAGTTTCTTTATTAATTAACCAATGAAAACAACAGATAAAACAGATGACCCTCCTCCATCATTTCCCCTTTTTCTGTTTAAAAAAGAAGGCTTTCATTTTAACATAGTATCTATATCAAGCACTGGATTTGGCAATTTCTTCTTAGATATAACCTCAGAAGTTTTGAGGTATTTCTTCATATGGTATCAGGGAAAGGCTAACTTTATTCAAAGCCCTAACTGTAAGACCTAACTATAAAACTATGAAGTTTCATATAACTACAACTATACACCTAACTATAAAACTTCACACATATACAGTAATCAAAACAGTGTCATATAACATAAAGACAGAGAGCTAATGGGAAAAATAAACAGAAAACCCAGAAGACTTTATATACTTATATATATACAAATAAAAGACTTTTACACACACACACACACACACACACACACACGCACGCACGCACACACGCACGGCCAATAAGCACAGGAAGAGATATGAAAATGTAAAACCACAGAGAGAGGCCATTTTGACTCACTAGGAGGGCTATTGAATTGTTTTGCTTTTTAAGGTAAGGAGAAAGCAGGTGCGGGCAAGGATGAGAAGGAGCTGTACAGGTGGTGGTAAGAGGAATGCAGAGCCATAGAGTCATTTCAGTTTAGTGGGTCCTCAGAAAGGCAAATACAGAAATAGTATATGATCCCACAATTGCACTTCTAGGTGCTTGTCTGAAAATGCTGACAGAACTTCTACAGATACACACATACTAGTGCTCAGAACACTGGCATTATATATACAAGAGCCAACAGGTGGAAACCAGTCAAGCATCAATCAATGAACTCATAAGCAAATGTGATATACATGTCACCATAAAAGGAAGGAAATTCAGATGCAACACGGCTCAACTCTGAAAATATCATGCTAAGTAAAACAAGCTGGATATAGAGGAGAAGTCCTAGACAGCCGCAATCAGACAAAATTCTGGGAAGGAAGCTCATGGAGATGGAACATGGCGTGAGCATTATCAGAGCCCAGTGGGTGGAGCTTCTGTTTGGGGGCTGAATGGTAAAAGACATCTGCACAGCTACTAATGTGCGTAATACCAATTGGGAAAGTTTATAATATGCTCTACTACATTTTAAAAACAACAACTTTTATAATAGCATGTTTTCAACAGAAAGTAAATAAATATATAAACAAGCAAGAGGACAGAAATGGTACATAACTCATGTTTTATCTCTAATAATACCTGCTTATATATCATAGCTATGGTTAATACAAAGAATACTTTATTTAGTTGGGCGGTGTTGGCACACACCTTTAATCCCAGCACTGAGGAGGCAGTGGCAGGCAGTTCTCTATGAGTTTGAGCTCAGCCTGGCTTACAGAGCAAGTTCCAGGATAGATAAGAACAGCTAAGGCTACACAGAAAAACCCTGTCTCAAAAAAAAAAAATTGCTGTATTTCACAAAAAGGTATAAATATTTAAATAAGGTTTCATCATTTTACACATCTTACCTAATTTAATCTAATCTTAATTTGTAAGTAAGGAATGCTATCCTCATTTTATAGTTCAAAGGATACATCCTAAATATGTATTTGCAACTTCCAAATTCTGATAAATATTCTATTCATGTGGAAGCCAATTAATTCAGTTCCCCAGGGAGTCAAAGAGTAATAGTCACTGCCAATAGCTCCCAAGATACTGGGAAGAGCCAATATGACAGCTGCCCCCAGCATGCCGCATGGCTGCATACTCAAAAGCCCAACAGATCTCACAACCAAACACCCCATTCAGGGCAGGAGTAGACTTACTTTGTTGTTGAGCCTTCTGCTCAGCATGCACAGTAGCCAGCCAAGTGATGAAGGCCCAGAGCCACAGGAAAGGGGCTCACATAGCCCTTCCCCATTTGGGCTCAAAGAACAGAACAGAAAGCTCCTCTTGGTAGTTTGAGAAGGAAAACTTTGATCCTTATATGAAGCATGATCCTTATATGAATCCACAGCATTTCCAGTAACACTTTAGAGATTATCTTATCCAACTTCCTCCTCTTGACTTCATCTCGTCTACATTTAAGAACTGCTCAGTGTTCTCTGACACACAAAAAGCAAAGAGGACTCTTTTGAGCAACCGGTCCAGTTAACCACTTTCATCCCCAATTTTCAAAGCCAAGTGCTTTTCTTAAAAATTACTGATATATAAGATTCAGACTTAGCTGTGGAGTAATTATAATTCGGTAATGTATTTAATGGAACAATTTCCTCCGAGTTGCTGCCACACTTCTTGCCCCTCACTCATTCCGTAGGTTGACATCTACTCTATTTTTCCACTAAGGTTTCTGTCAATGTCACGATTACCTAAGGCATGGAGGCCTTCATAGGACCCTAAAAGATTCCAAGGACTCTGAAAGCCAGGTTGGTTATATTTTGAGGCATAGTATTAATGGGTCTGGTGCAAAATGAAAGCATTCTCTTCTTGTCTTAAGAAGCAAAAAACTCCCCCCTCCTCTTTGGTTCTATCTTTCTCAGCAAGCTCTGCTGTTTCTGAATTTTATTTGCAGTTTGCTGTTGTGCTCAGGACACCAGTCAAAGGTTGATGTGCAGTGTATACCCACAATGGACCTACACCGAAACTCTGCCAAGGGTAGAAGGGGCACTGGGTAAAGGAGACAGGAGTGGCAGGAGGTGCGGGGTGTCTGTTCTAGTATGCACTCTCTGTCCTATCTGATGCCACCTACTAAACACCCAAACAGTTATTCAGGATTTCAGGACAGCGGCCATAGGAAGCAGAGGAGGTCCTGAGTGGATATGTATTGTTGACATAGGTACAGCCATGTCAAGGACCAGTGTCTCAGATCCTTAAGAAATTGGCAAATCCTTTCTCGGGTCAGGCTCAGAATGGCAAAGTCTTCCTCTGATCCAAGGATGACCGTAGACAACTGACTGTAGTCTGTGCAACTACAAGCTTTTAGGAACCAACAACCAAGGTTTGCCCAAGCTAGCACCAGCAGGTTCTCCTCCCAGAGGTCTACAACCTGAGACTGCTCACCTACACATCTCCTACCCAGACCAGCGGGCCCCTCCCTCCTGCTAAGGTTCTGAGTTGCTGTGGTAACTGGTGTCACACCAACACTGTGTGCACAGCCCATCTGAGCTCAGCCTTTCTATGTACGTGTCTGTCATTTCTTCATTCCCTCACTGCCCCATTCAGGTTTCCAGACCCAAACTACATGGCAAACTATCATTCAACATTAAATTTTAAACGCAGGGGCTCGTGAAGCAGCTCAAGGTGTGGAGTTGGATGGGTGGGAAGGAGAGAGATGATGAGGGAAGGGAAACTGCGACCAGAATACAGTGTATGGAAGTATTTTATTTTCAGTTTTCTCAGAATGACACCCATGCTGCCACTGTACCCAGGACAGTGATTCTACTATGCTCCATATGATCATGATATCTGCTCGAAACAAGTCAAATAATTCCATCTCATTTTAGTCCCACACATATACATGTATGTATGTATGTATGCACACATATGAGTGGGTATCCCCATTTTCCACATGGAGAGCTGACTGGGAAACGTGTGGTGCATTGCAGGAAGCATGGGAGTGGACGCAACGGCCGAACTGCTCCAGGTCCAGCGCTTCCTGCCAAAGGGCAGACTGGGAGGCTGAGCAGAGCAGTCGCTTGTTTGTCTGCATAAGTGTCTGTTTAGCTATTAGGGGAATTATTTCTATTATATTTCTGCCAATTACAGTCAAGATTTCTAATTCAAATAATTTTTGTGTATTCAAGATTTGAAGGCCAGTTACCAACATGCAACCTGGAACTAGTAAGTGCTGAGCACTCACTTTTCTCTCTAGCTGTTTTATTTCCTTTACTTTTCTCACTAGCTGTTTTATTTCCTTTACTTTTCTC
>NC_022010.1:574154-574599 GCF_000317375.1 Microtus ochrogaster | reverse complement strand
ACTTTTCTCACTAGCTATTTTATTTCGTTTTTTGGTTTTTCGAGACAGGGTTTCCTTGTAGCTTTGGAGCCTGTCCCGGAACTAGCTCTTGTAGACCACGCTGTCCTCAAACTCACAGAGATCTGCCTGCCTCGGCCTCCTGAGTGCTGAGATTAAAGGCATGCACCACCGCTGCCCAGCTTCACCCGTAATTTTATCCATTAGATGCCTTGATGCGTTAATCTAAGGGCTCTGGAGTCACAGGAGCAACTATGCTGTTTTAGGTGCAGTACAAGGATTTCTTGACAATGTGGGAATCCTATCAAGAAGATAGATAGCAGAGACAGTTGAGCCAGGAAAGTCACCGGCTAGGAGACATCAAAATCAGGGTTTGGGCTGTGACTACTTTCTTCAGCATGTGTGTGTGTGTGTGTGTGTGTGTGTGTGTGTGTGTGTGTGTGTGTGT
>NC_022010.1:555599-574054 GCF_000317375.1 Microtus ochrogaster | reverse complement strand
TGTGTGTGTGTGTGTGTGTGTGTGTGTGTGTGTGTGTGTGTGTGTGTATTTGGGGTGGGGTGAGAGAGATGGGGTGTGCCACAGCATAGCCAAGGGTGTCATTCCTCAGCTGCTATCTACCTTGTTTGTACGACAGGGTCTCTTACTGGCCTGGAGCTTGCCCAAAAGACTGGGCAGCCTGTTTAACAGCCCCAGGATCCAAATCTACCTGTTCTCCCTCCCCAGGGACAGGGTTACAGTTCATCACATCCTGGTTTGTTTTGTTTTTGGTTTTTCTTTTAAATGATGGTTCTAGGGATCAAACTTGGTTCCTCAAGTTTAGCAAGACAAGTGCTTTATCAGCTGGGCACCTTTTCAACTCCCAGAGTACACACACGTTTCCATGTCAGCACAGAGGACTTTGTTCTGAAACATGAATTTAAATGCATTTCAGTTCATCAATTCTTTCAAATTTATCCCCTAACAGCAAAAGTAGAGTATATTGTTGTTGTTGAATTAATGTGTTTGCTGCAAGCATTTGCAGTCTGCATCTCCTCACAGCCACTGACCACAGAACATCCTCAGAGAAAAGGAAGCACACTCACATATCAGACCTGAATGCACATGCTCTCGAACCAGCAGAGCAAGCTGCAAAAGCACCACTCAGGACCACCAGCGTGGCTCCTTCTGTCCTGTCTCTAAACCGACAGCACTGCCTGTCATAACCTCTGTGGGTTCACGAGTCCTAAATGTCAGTTTGAACTTCTGACTGGTGCCTTAGAGCACTGCTGTTGTTTCTAGTGAGGTGATGTGTCGGTTCAGCACACATAAAAGCAGCTAATCAGCAATTTACACTTCAGCACAAGAGGGATGGCTGGCGTGCTAACTTGTCCTACGACATGTCTCCACTTAGAACAGAAAGACTGTCCCGAGCAGGAACACCCTCATATGTCAGAGTCCGTTCTCTCTTCTGAAGATGAAATACCTCATGCCATGGAACTTATTATTTTGAAGTAATTGTTTGCATTCATCCTGGCGCTCCCATGGTCTACACACTGTGAATGAGGGCCACTGTGACTACTGATGCTCCTGGCATCCATTTCCCACAGCTTCCCACTCGACTCTTTTTTAATTTACTACTTCACGTCTCAGTTTCCCAAGTGAAACAAGGATGAAATCTTGAGAATTACCCTGGGTCCTCCATCCTTTCAAGCTATACATACAAATAGTAATTCCAATAAGCAGAACTTAAGCTGAAACATAGTTTGGCATAATTTTACCAATAGGCTTACATCTAGGGACTGAACTCTAGAACACAGGTTACAGTTATGACTAAAATTTAGCATCCAAAGACTTTTGGGAATTAGACCCCTTCTGCAGTCATCTCAGGTACCACGTCAAACTCTTCATGAAGATCGGTGGTCTCTTCACTGTAGCCACGAACCTGTCCCATTTCAACAGAAGCCTTTGCCTGTGAGAGCCTCTTGAATCAGACTGTAAGTTAACCAAGCAAACTGGTTTAATGGCAGGTCAAGGAAAACACACCCAGCTAGAATCCAAGAGTCTCTTTCTGTTCACAGGACACACACTTTACTGGAGTTAGGAAGTAAGGGCTTCTCGGGGCTGGAGATACGGGACTGCTTTGCAGAGGACCCGGGTTCAGTTCCCAGCACCTACACTGGACAGCTCACAACTGCTTCGAACTACAGCTTTAAAGAATCTTAGGACTCCAAGGATACATGTACACATTGTGGATACTGTTGAGTATTTTCTGGCTGACAAACTTCTCAGCAATAATCCCAATCAGGCCAAATCAGACCAAATTAGAAGATGTCTAGGTTTAATGGCTACCAGTGCTCCCAGGTGGCCCCTGGGAAAACACAGGGAGGGGGAAGAAAAACTGAAAGGACCAAGGGAAAACAGGAGACCACATGTTCATTCTTTGGGGGGGAAGTTTAAATAGCCTGTGGGAGTGGTCTTTACCCTCCCTGGGAAGGGGTCACCGTTTGGCAGGCTTTCTTGGAGGTGGAGTTTGGACTGAGGCAACTCCCAGGGGAGGGGGCTTTGAAATGGAACTCTCCACCCAACATCCCAAAAATGGATGCCAGGGGACTGTGGTGAAGCCCCCAACTAAACAATCCATACTCTTTGTATAAAGGGGTGCCAGGGAGCTGAGGTGACGCTTCCTACCAAACAGATACACACAGAGACATACACATGAATAAAAACAAAATAAACTTTTCAAAAATTCAGTCAGCAATAAGCTACTGTAGTTTTATTTCAACACCTTTAGTACAAAGAATCAGCTCTCGTGTTTCAGACGGGATCGTCTGATGTTCAGATGAGGAAATGGAGCCAGCGATGGCTCTCGACTATGAGCTCAACACTGGGGGCTGCAAGGGAGACTTAAAGCCAGCTTGGACTACATAAAAAAAAATCTAAGAAAGAAGGGAGGGAGGCAGACAGGCAGACAGGCAGACAGGCAGACAGGCAGGCAATAGAGCCATGAAATGACAGACAGGTATGAAGTGTGTCCTTGCTGAAAGCTTAGCTGCCAGGAAATGGGAACATGAACCAGCAAGCACAGAAGCAAACTCTGCAGAAATGGTTGAGATGGCGCATGGGACTGCACAAGCGAACACACCGCATCTAGGGTACCTCTCCTGGTGACTCTTTCCATTAGTGCTAATGGGCTCGGCTTCTCTGCTCTACAAATGCTTGTTCTCTGTGGTGAAGTCCATTCTTAATATTTTTAAAAAGGAAAAAATGAAATATATGTATGGTCATTAAAACGTGTGTATGTGCAGTTATTCATGTGCTTCTAATGGCATCTTTTTTACACTGAATTTGTCAGCTTATTAGAAAATATTGCCAAGACTTATTGAGTAGTACAATACAGAAACAACCAAAATTAGATCCTTTGAACATGTCCAATTAAATCTATTTTTATCGGTATTGGAAATGAAAAAGTTATGGATGAAAAGGCAGCGACAGTGCAAGCCACTCACTGTGGTGGTCTCCAGCAGCGAGAAGGCTTTGAAATGTATACCGGGTACTTGCAAATGGGGCCTGTAGGAGCCAGGAGGCCAGCATTGGCTTTGATATGCTGATAACCACCACAGGTACTTGTCAAAGGAGAGTCAGATTTCCCTTCTGCCAGAGGCAAGGGAAATAACTCCTGTTTCACAAGTTCCTGAGGAATGCAGACCGAAATCCTTCTACAGTCCAGCTCAAGCTCATTTCTGTTTGTATGGACCTCCTGAGACCTAGGAACACTGTGACAACTGCTGGGACTGTGTGCAGAAATGCTACTCTCAGCACACCTTTCTTGAGTCCAATGTCATTTACTAACAGCACTGAACTGTGTAAAGAACTATGTCAACCAAAAATCCTGTAAAGCAGATACCGTAGCCTGTGAAAATGATGGATTTCTAAGGTAGCACAGGCTCAAGGCTCTGCTCAGGAAAGAAAGCAAATCTAAGCTGACTGCATTTGCCTTCAACACTCTTATAATGTCTACTTGTACGTCTCCACTTCTTTCCACAGCCCTTTCTCTTAGCATTTCCTTACTTAGAGAGCTCTAGCTCATGTCCAATCTTTGTAGGAAACAGCAGCCAGGGAAGACAGATATGCAAAAACCACAATCAAAGTAACACACACTGGTGACTTAAAAGGACAGATTCATCCAGTCAGGGGAGGTTTCTTAGAGGGAGTTTGGGTGGATCTGCCGGGGAGGAGGCCCAGCAGGAGAAAGGCGAGGAGGCTAAAATCAAGCCACAGGGCTGGAGAGATGGCCCAGAGGTCCAGAGTTCAATTCCCAGCAACCACATGGTGGCTCATAACCATCTGTAATGAGATCTGGTGCCCTCTTCTGGCCTGCAGGCGTATATGTAGGAAGAACACCACATATACAATAAATAAATAAATACAGATAGTTAATACAGATATCAAACCAAACCCAGATCATCTGGGGTCTTGTTTTTAAATTCTGATATCTGCTTTTGTTTGTTTGTTTTTTCAGTGCTAAGTAATGCAACAGAAAAGCAAACAGACTTAACCAGAAAACCCACAGGCTTGTAACAAAAGAAGAAAGCCAAATGCAAAGGGAAGAAGATACACATTTCAGCAAAAGAGGCTAGAACAATCTGATGACCATATGCCTAATAAGAAGGATGCAAAGATAAGGGGAGGCATCCAGGAAGGAACATGCACCCACACTTAAATTCAAACACAAAAATATCAACTAAAAATGGAATGATAGACCTAAATATTGACCTAAAATCATGAAACCTCTCAATGAAAATTCATGGGAAATTTTCAGTTTGTCACTAAAAGCATATGCTATAAAATAATAAAGTGCTAAATGACACTTCATAAAAATAAAAGATAAGCCACAAATGAAAAATAATAGTTAAAAAGTATATGTCTTAGAAAGGACTTATACTTAAAATTATTGAGTTTTCAAAATTCATCAATGAGAAAACAAACAGCTCAATTAAAACAGGTTATTAAAAGATTTAGATCATTTACAAAAAGATCTTTTGAAAGACATACAATGACAAAACACTCAAGGTCATTAGTCATTACAGAAATGCAAATTAAAACCATAATGACACCCTACTCCACACCTACGGAAATGGCTGTACATGAATTAGTGCTGGCGAGGCTATGCAGGAACTGAAGCTCTTATGCGTTTCAAGAGAGTACATAAAATGACACCATCACTAAAGAGCCCAGAGTGGCACTTTCTTGAAAAGTTAACATACACCTGCCATAAAGCCCACATGCTCCTCCTAGATATTGGCTCTCATGAAGAGGCTGGCACAGAAAGTGCTTATTCATAGATACATTATCTACGGGAGGCCCAAACTAAAAGCTAAGTCCAGTAAAAGATGCTGTATCTATGAAACACCAATGGCAATAAAGAATAAATAAATAAGAGATAATGAAATACAACATAAGTGACAGGAGCCAGACACAAAATAAGTGTATACTACATTATTCAATATCTATATCTATCTATATAGATATATATACATATATATATACACACGTGTGTGTGTTGTGTGTGTGTGTATCAAAGCAGAAGGATGCAATGAGGGACCAGGATCTACAAGTAGCACAAGAAAACTTTTGGGGGTGACAGAAATGTCTTAGTTAAGTCTTAGATGGGGCTCAAGAACTACACAATGAAATGGACTGTTAGGGAGTAAACAGGTTATTAAGAAAAGAAGACAGACATAGAGGCAGCAGCATGGGGGGGACCCAGGGGGTGCACTGCATAAGCCTGCAGCTAGGCTCTCTGTTCCAGGCAGGAGGCAGGCAAGGGGGTAGAAAGCAGAACGCTGGTCACCAACACCCACTTTAATGCAAGCTTCCTTTGGTGAGAAACCATGGTACCTGGAAGTCTGCTAGCTCAAAAGCCAAGTGTCTCCACTAGCACCTGTCAGGATCTATGAGAGGGAAGGCCCAGAGCAGCAGCTGGATTCTTTTTTTCACATAACATAAGTTTGATCACGTTTTCCCTCCCCAAACTCCTGCCAGGTGTTCTCTTTGCATTCATTCTTATATTCTTACCTTACAGTCTCTCTCAAAACACACATGCACGCACGCACCAGCAAAAGGCCAATAAGATAAAAAGTGCCAAAGGAAACAAATTGAAACAAACAAAAAAAAATCCACAAAAATAGCACTGAGTTCACTTTATGGTGGCCCTGAAGTGCGTTTAATATATCGAGTGACATTCCATTGGAGAAAACGGATTTTCCCTTTGCTAGCAAGTATCAATTACAAATGGCTTCTTGGTTAGGGGTGGGACTTCCCCCTCTCAGTAGCAGTTGAACTTTTACATTATATTCTTACAATTATGATACTTTCACTGGTGTATGTCAAAACACCAAACTGTAAAATTTAACCATGGGTAGTTGATATGACAATTCTATCTTAATAAACGTATTTTCAGATGATGTGTGTGGGTGCACGTGTGTGTTCAAGTTATGTGCACTCCACGTTTGCTGGAGGCAGTGGAGGCCAAAGGAGGGCACTGAGTCCCCTGGAGCTGGAGTTAGGGCAGTTATGAGCCACTGGATGTGAGTGCCAGGAAGCAAAGGGGTCCTCTTTGAAAGCAGCAAGTGCTCCTAAGGGTTTAAATAAGGATTAACAATTACTTCCCTGCTTTCTTTCTTTGCAAAAGAACTGAAAGAGGTAAGAGTCCAACAGAGGTAACAACCCAAGGAGTCTAGTTTTTCAGGCACTTTTCCATTGTCTGTGAGAAGTCGCATCTGCCTGGGCGACTAAGTGGGGAGGAAACCGCTGTGTGGCAGGTGGAGTCTGTCACACGATACAAAGAAATTGTGTATTCCATCAACTTAAAAGTTGAGTGATTCTTCTTTTCTCCCCTTTTGTAACCTTCCTTTCTTCTTTTCTTTTCGTTTCTTTGGGGTATGTGTTCTCTAGCACTAGACATGAATGCCATTAATGAGCTCTCCCTACCCAGCTCTCATCCTAAAAGGGAATAAGGGATAGTTTATTTTGGAACAATAGTGAAGGACTATGGCCCAGGAACACAGATTTAGGTTACCCCAAATTTCATGTTCCAATGTGGAGGAAGTTTCATGAAGTTTATAGTCTTACAGAATAAGAACATCATAAACCATGGTATGTTAAAAAAGACACTGGTGGGCACACCAGAGAGGAGGTTACAGTGGGGTGAAGGAAGCTTTTCTACAGGACCAAGATGCTGTCTGATGACATTCTTAGCTTTGGGAATGATGGAAGCTAGCTGTCTGCTAAGAAAATAGATCCCAAATAAATTTTTATCTTCAAGTCAGAAGATATTAGCTTCTACACAGAAGAGAGCAAGGAACAGCTGTTCCAGGGGTCTAGAACTAATCCAAGATAGGTAATTAACCTCTGGACCTGCAACATTCTAATCTCTTGGCAGTCCTAAAATTCTAGGATGCCATCCCTCTCTGCAGACACAGTTCCTTTGAAGGAGTTTTCGTTCACACTCATCCACCCACCATTTGCTTTTGTTTTACTATAAAGACAGAACACTACAAAGAATGTTTCTACACTGCTGTGGAAACACGACGCTATAATATTTCTGTGAAGTTGCATTTGAGTTGAGTGCACACACTACGGTATGGGAGTTCTCTGTCTAGAAGGACATGTGTTTAAACTCATAGAACAGTGGGTGGTGCTGAGAAAATGTGCAAAACATTTAAAAGTGTGTGAAGATGTACTTGAGAAAGTTGAATAGCCTTCAAGACTCTACAAAATACACTAACAAAATAAATGTCTGTCAACACAGCAGTAAGGTTTAAAATGCTCTATGAAAAGCACCATAGTCTAGAATGAAGCCTTGTCCGGCTAGGACATTTGTCCTTGATAGCACTTTCTCAAACTATGGTGTTAATTGAAGAGAGGACTCAATGGCTGCTCAGTGGACCTGGGAGTGCCCCTTGGTTAACTCAACCTGCCTCCATTTGCACCGGTCTCCCTATGCTTGTTAGTATCCAGAAACAACAGGTAAGAAAAGCCTTGTGAAACAGTGGAAAGTACCCCACAGGCAACGGTGTCATTCTGACAATAATCAAACTCCCCTCCATCATTTCCTTATAGGCTCTGTAACCCTCTAGATAGGCTAAAGCCTGGGGTACATGGTCTTCTTGGATAGCAATTCAGATTAAAGGGCCACCCTGATTTGTTGGGTGTTCCTAGTACCCCAGTAACAAGCAAAAGCTCAGATCTGAATAAAGAACTAAAAGAAGCCCCTGACTTTTTAAAGTGACACATCACACTTGCCAAAATGGTAGGGGGATTGTAAAAGCTCAAAATTATAAAGCTAACCCTAAATAAGTAAATATGTATCTTTTAGAGGCTATGGTAACTGGGATTAGAAACAAATCCAGGCAGCAGGCAAGATATCTGGCCCTGTTTTCTCTTCCTCTTCTAAGGACAGACATTGCTGAGCAGACAGTACAGAACTAAAGCAAGGTGGGTGTGCTCACAGCCTGCACACAAAGCTACATCTTTAGGACTCAAGCACATTGAGACTTATTGTGGAGTAGAATGTTGTCTTTCTGACACACAGCTCTCGTCCAGAGATGAAGACTCTGGTGGCTCCACAGTAAAGCTGAGGCAGTCAGCAGGTGGGGATCCAAGCTGTATGTGAGACCCACGGACTGCAGAAGCCCATGGGAAAAAAAAATCATCCTTTGTGTGATCAGTTGTAACAAGTACAATAATTAGATTAGTAATGGATCGTTCAAAATGAAACACTGAGTATTTGTGCAGGAAGACTCCTTCCTCACAGTTCATGCACTTCAGAGAATGGGTCATGTTTTAAAAATGAGCTACGGAGACCTTCAAAGATTCATGCTTAATTTAAAATATCTTTCATCAGTTTTAAAAGAAATGTCAACACCACTAGCGCATCTCCTCTTCTTGAATAAAATGAAGATTTACAGAAGTAAACAAATCTCTAGAGCTAGGCTCAGTTTTTAGCAATTATATACAACATTCTCTCCTAAAGGGATACACAAGGTAGAGAGAAAATCATTATCAGTTCTCAGGCACAAGAATAAAATAATTCATATACATGCTGGGGTTGTACTTTATTCTATTTGGAAGTTGAATTTGACTGTTATGGACAGATGTCCTTTCTGTGGTTATGGTGACGCTAAGTGCCATCCACACACTTTGCCATGCCAGCACCCTCTATGGACTGATATGCAGACTCCCTTTTCCCCGCCCAGTTGGGCTCACAAGGACTGCTCAGGTAAGAGCAGAGAGAGGGGCCATGCTCGCTGCCGTCTCCCCAGCACCGCCCTGCCTCACTAATGCCCCAGCTGCTCTCTCCTACCTCAGCTCCTAAATAGAGCTCCCTAACAAGGAACTTGGTGCCACATGCTACCTACCTCCAGCTAAGAGAGAGGACACCAAACCCACAGTCATGCTGTTCCCAGATAGCTCCCCATTCTGTCACCTTCCTGATTCTGCTCAAACCCCTGAAAAGAGATCTGTCATGTTCTCTTCCAGCGAAACCTGATTTTCTACATAATGCATATCTTTCTTTAAACCTGATTTTCTACATAATGCATATCTTTCTTTAAACCTGATTTTCTACATAATGCATATCTAAAGCAAGTTGCCCCATCCTGAAAAATAAATGAACATTTTACAGTCATTTAATTCCATATCTTGTCCAGTCTTACACAGCCCATCTCTTTGAACTTTCACTGTGATGCAATGACTGAATATATATCCATTTTCACAAATCTCTGTATTTGTTTTTCTGCGTGGGGTGTGTACCTGCTAATGTTGGCTACAAATGTGGAGAGCGATGCTGGATGTCTTCCTTGACTGAGCACCTTATTTTTTTCCTTTATTTATTTATTTATTTAGTTTTATTGAAAAAAAATGTCCGCACCCTCCCAGCCTCCCATTTCCCTCCCCCTCCTCCCACTCCTCTCCCCCTCCCTCTCCAGTCCAAATCAAAACCCAGTGAGCACCTTATTTTTTTTAACTTTTTTTTTTATTGAGAAAAGGAGAAAAAAAAACAAGTTTCCACCTCCTCCCAGCCTCCCATTTCCCTCCCCCTCCTCCCCCCGAGCACCTTATTTTTAATATTATTTTAAAATAATGTGTACTAGTGTTTTGCCTACATATGTGTTTGTGTGCCATGTGTGTCCCTAGTGCTCACTGAAGCCAGAGGAGGGTATTGGATGACCTAAAACTGGAGTTACAGACAGTTGTGAGCCCTTATGTGGATGCTGGGAATTGAATCAGGATTCCTGCAAGAGCAGCAAGGATGTTAACAGCTCAGTTACCGTATTTTCTAAGACATGGTTTCTCACCATATGTGGCGTTCACAGTAGGTTAGGTTGGCTGTACAGTGAGCTCCAGGAATCCCCCAGTCTCTACTCACTTTCCCTCTCACTATGGTCAGAGCTTGTTGTGCCTTATACTTGTACAACAAGTACCTTACCCACTGACCCATCTCCCCCTAACCATCACTGTGTATAAACACACTCTTACAAAGGCTTGCCTGAAAAAGGAGAAGGCTTATCTCAGAAAATGGATGGTTAAATAAAAGAAAGCACACAAACATTATATTCTAAAATATTAAGTCCAGTGCTCACTCTTAGTTCTGCACCTAATAAATGAGAAGATCCATCCCACCCTGCATCCTCATTTCTTCTTTAGAAAAATCAAAAACCCCACGCACAGCTTGCCCTACAGTTACTAACTGTACTTCCAATCAGAAACAGTAAATGTAAACAAGTACACAATGTTAAAGTAGATCTCACTCTGCTCTGCCACCTAAGACCCCGACCATCTGCGGTCAGACACTGTCTGGTTAGTGGAGGGCATAAGCCCCGACCATCTGTGGTCAGACACTGCCTGGTTAGTGGAGGTGTCAACATCAAACCATATCAGACACTGACCTGAGCAAAGTCAGTGGAAGGAACCTTGCTGCCATTCAGCAATATATTCCAAAATGAATAAAATGACACTTTGTTTAGACAATTCCTCATCTCCATTAGTTGGATAATTGAGAGGTTATTACTATATATTGATTGATCCTCAGATTAAACCCAGAGGATATATAGCTCCACTAAGTGAAAAAAATTCATATTTTGATGGGGAAATTATAAAAATAAGTATTTGAACAAAAAGGTGATATGTGAAATATCCCTTATCTAAGAATAAATAAGTCACAGATAAAAGGGGGGCTTGGAAACCATCTAGTTAAATTCTCTAGTTCAGAGCTGGCTGATCTGAACCTTGTCAAGCTTAAATCTTTGGGCCACGTAGAAGTATGGCTCCTTTAAAGGCTATATTCAAATCAGAAGGGGGAATTTAAGACTAATGGATTCTGAATTTTATTATCATTATCATTATTATTATTATTATTATTATATAATGGTCATGCCAGCCTGGGGGTGGTGTGCTTGAGGGAACCACCATCATCTCCAGGAGGTTTTGTTGTCCACAGTCCCAAAGGTGAATGAATGCAGACAATGCCTAACGCCTCAGTGCTGTTCCTCTGAGCACAGGTAGAATGGGGCAGTGGCATGGACTCCGATGAGAGCGCAGTCACTGGTCTTCATTCTATCTGTGCCATGATTTGGTCCCAGGTTAAAAAATAAGCCACAACTCATCCAAATAACACTGTATGTGAATAGAGTTTGTATGGGGTTGACTGAGGGGTTGGTCTGGTTGGTTTGTCTCTATCCAGTCTCAAGCTGAAATGCCATCACTGGTGTAATCTCACTGAGAAGTAATGGCCTTCAGGAGGGTAGGGTCCTTGTGAATAGACTATTGCTTTCTCTTAGAACTGCTCTTAGCACTGGGCTTTTATTTTCTGCCTTCAAAGTGCAATGTCTGCAACAAGCATCTACCCACCCTTCTGCTTCTCCACATACTCAGAGCAACACAAACCCTCAGCATAACTGGGACAGACATTCTCTGGAGCTCTTATAACTTCCAACAGAGAGACCTCTTTCTTTGGATCTCAGACACTATAGACAGAAGACCAACTAACAGAGAGGGCAAGAGAGGAGTGAAAGAAAGGGGGAGGTAAAGAGAGAAGCAGAAAGAGAGGAAGATGGAAGCAGAGTGCAGAGAATGCAGGGACAGAGCAGCAAGCAATCACCAGAAGGAAGAACCACTCTGCCTGGCTCCAGACATGGCAAAGTCAGATACCACAGCCAGAGGAGCTTGGTCCATTTCAAACCTGAGAAGCAACAAAAACACAGCTAACACGAGGCATTCTGATGTCAGCAGGTACAACTGGGTGCAGACTGACCACCTTGAGAGAGGCAATCTTGTCCAGGAGGTGAAGCTAACAGCTGCAGCTGAAGAAATAAATAATACTAGCAGTTAACTATTGTGAACTCTCCCAGCTGCTCAGAGTATTGGTGCTCCTTCACCTAGATCCATGGCAAGTGAAAAGAAAAACCTGTCAAAATCATGCTGTGGGACAATAATCCTGTCACCTGTATTATTTTTAATAAAACGCTGATTGGCCAGTAGCCAGGCAGGAAGTATAGGTGGGTGACCAGGCAGGAAGTAAAGGCAGGGCAATGAGAACAGGAGAATTCTGAGAAGAGGAAAGAGTCAGTCTGCAGTCGTCACCCAGCCACAGAGGAAGCAAGATGATACTGCCTCACTAATGAAAGAAACCAAGCATGTGGCTAACATAGACAAGAATTATGGGTTAAAACATACAAATTAATTAATTAGCCTGAGCTAATATGCTAACCAGTTTATGATTAATAGAGAACTCTGTGTGTTTCTTTGGGACTAAATGGCTGTGGGACCTGGTGGGACAGAAACCTCAGTCAACAAAATAGGACCCTTAAAAGAAAGCAACTGCTCCAACACTAAGAAAGCTAAAGAAAAATAATTTATCAATTACCGTGTATAATAATAATAAATCTGAAACATGTCTCCTACAAGAGCACTGATGAGATAGAAGGTGAGCTGCATATTTTGTTTTATTTAAAACAAATATAGACAATCATTTGTTTAAAAACAGCCATTTTTTCAAGAGAACTGAGAGCACACATCCCCTGCAAGCTATGCCTCCTTTCTTGGTTTAAATTCTATATAAATTATTCTGAGCTTACTGCTTTGATCAGATTTAGCTGTAAGTAATTATATTTAGTCAGACATTTGATCTATAAATAGAATCTACTAAAGGAATTATTACAACTTCCATGAAACTGGCAAACAGCAGCTCCATCTGATGTGATTCTAGAAAAGCTCCAGACTGAAAAGGACATAGTATGTGTAGTAGCCACCAAGAAGATATTTGCTCTGAAAATTAAAATCTACAAACATAGTTACATCTTTGAACTTTGCAGAAAGTTACCATTCAGGATTGTCTTTAACAAATCCAGATTTGTTATATAATAATCACATTCAACTTGAAGTAAACACTCGCATAAAATGTATGTTTTTCTTTTTTCAGATATTGTGTGTTTCTTACACAGCATTCATGCATTGAATGTTGGCCAACACATGAAGTAAAAAGGAGAAGGGCTGCCCACGTCCTGAGCTGGGAGAAGGGTATGACCCACTGTTGGGGAGTGGTATGCAATGAAATGCTCACTAGGGAACAACATAGACAATATAAAGGTTGTTTAATTTGTTAGGGGAAAGGAGTTTGCAGACTGGTGTCCAACTTTGCCCATTCACAAACACAAGCACTGAAGAAGAGGTACTTCACAGGTGTGGTTCCAGAACATAAACATTCTCACTGATAACTGGAAGAGCCAGACTAGAGTGCTCAGAATGGCAATGATAGTTCATTCTTATGTTAGTGGTGAGAATCAGCAGAGCTGTAGGGTAGCTGGTGTGTGCTCAATGTTGTACGTGGTAGTTGTTCCATGAAACTACCATCCAGGTTGAAACGTGGAAGGCAGAATCACACAAGTCTGCATCTGGAGATGCAGGACTATGCTGTATTTTTGAAACTTTTCTGTAGGTCTGATATTTCTAAGTAAAAAGGTCCCATTATCAATATAGGCAAATAAACCCTAAAATGAACACACTTTAGAACCCACTCAGGGGAGAGGAACAATTCTGTTTTGTTTTAATTAAACAATAGTATACAGAAATAAGTGCAGTCCACCCTGCTGGAAGGGCCTAATGTTCATGATCTACACACAGCAAAAGAATAATAATATAAAAAAATCCCTCCTCCCTAAAGCAATGACACATATGACAATAATAAATCCCCCCAAATCCAACCAAACAAGAGTGGCTTGTGTGATCCTGCATGCTGGTAAAGAGAAGGCTCATTCCTTGTCTTCCTCCATCATTCCTGCCCATAAGGTGACAGCACTAAATTCAAGCCTTCCACGTTTCAACCCGGATGGTAGTTTCATGGAACAACTACCACGCACAACATTGAGCACACACCAGCTACCCTACAGCTCTGCTGATTCTCACCACTAACATAAGAATGAACTATCATTGCCATTCTGAGCACTCTAGTCTGGCTCTTCCAGTTATCAGTGAGAATGTTTATGTTCTGGAACCACACCTGTGAAGTACCTCTTCTTGCATCTGTTTCATGGCTGCCTAATCTACCAAACTGCAAACCCACACATGAAGAAACACTATTCATCTTGGTCTTGGCATGTACTTGTACTGGATTTACAATTATTGAAACCAGTATAAGGAAAGCCAGTGGAAGTAATAGACTATAAATTGTGGTACGATATGCCTATGAGTGCAACAGTGGCGTGAATGTTATGGGAGTAATCAACTGCTTCCAGCTGAATTTAAAGCCTGATTAACAGGAAACACATGTCTGGTACTGTGAACCTCTGGCTAGGGAGCTCACAGGCCCAGCAGAACTTATTGCTGCTATTCTGCTAAACAGATTGCCATGCCCTCTACTGTGTCTCTGCACAAGTGGGTGAGTGGAGCTTCCTGACCACATCAAAAAGGTTTCTTAGTGCTGTGGATGACAGTTAGCACAGAGATTCACACCTGGTCAGTGTACAGAGAATAAGTATCCATGGAGTATTCAGCCACAAAAAGGACATCTAGGCCACACCCCATCCAAGGCCCAGAGATCACTGCGGAAGAGGGGAGGAAAAGGTTGTAAAGAGCCAGCCAGGAGGAGGGGCAGAGATTAATGTAACATGAAGGGTACCCCACAACTGTTTAGTTCCAAAGAAAATCACACAAAGATCTCTATAAGTTATAGAGCTGACTGGCCCATTAGCTCTAGCCTCTCACTGGCTAATTCTCACATCTTGATTAACCCATTTTTCTGATCTATGTTAGCCATGTGGCTCAGTACCTTTTTTCAGTGGGGCAGCTCACATCCCGCTGCTTCTGTGGTCTGGGCAGGAGTGGGAGGAATCAACTTCCTCCTTCCCAGAATTCTCCTGTTCTCATCACATCATTTCTACTTCCTGTCTGGTTTTCCCACCTATATTTCCAACCTGGCCAATCAGCGTTTACTTATAACATGACTGACAGAATACAGACAATTCTCCCGTACCAGATTAATAGTGTCTGCTGGACGAGGTATGCCTGCTTCACTCACAAGCTCATGGTACCTGTGGTTGTCTGCCCGAGACCTGCCACATGACCAAGCCAGACAACACTCTACCATGGGATGGTGGGAGGGGGTCATGAGCCCTCAACCCCTAATGAGAAACTATGGTGGCTGATGGCTTCTGGAGGAAGCAGAGGCAATCGTGCCTCCAGTGGATAGCCCCCACTTCCTGATCAGCACAGATTGCACTTGATGGGTTATAAGGAAAAGAGGACAGGACTGGAGAGATGGCTCAGGGGTTAAGAGCTCCTACTGCTGCAGGGATCATGGGTTTGGTTCCCAGCATCACACTGCAGCTCACAACCATCTGTCAGTCCAGTTTTCAGTCATCTGATGCCCTCTTTTGGCCTCTGCAGGCACCAGACATGCATATGGTATATAGACACACTTGTAGGCAAAACAGTCACATACAATAAAAAGAAATAAATCTTTTTAAAAAGAGGATAGGAAGTTGGTAGCTTAGACAGATGGGAGTGGATCTGAAGGAGTTTGGTATGAACATGATCAAAATACATTGTATGAAAATCTCAAACAATTAATAAAATAATGCATTTTTTAAAAAAAAATGAATAATTGAAGTTGTGTTCCCAGTCTCACTACTGCCCGGCAATACAGCAACTCACAAATTCTCTAGTCTTGACCATGCCAAATATAAAGTATGACCTCTGCTGTGCTTTAGAACGGATGAGCCTTTCCAGAGCTGCCTGCAGAACTAAAGTAGATCACACATGTGAAGTTCCTGGTACTAGACCAGCGCCCAAAGACACTAGGCCCCTCGCTCTCAACCAAGGGACTCCAGAAAACAGCTGCTTATTAGGACATGGAGCCTCCCTGTCTGCAGTCTGTCAGCGACCTGGCACGTTCATCCTGAGGTTACTTTTGTGGCAGCCGACAAACGCTGGTAGAGGGAATGATTCATCATGCAACTAAAATCACGGCTTACAAGGAAATGTGAACTGCAAATTACAGGGAGAAAGGAGGCTTAAAAATGTACTTGAAAATAATAAAAACTCAAGAGTAGTCACTTAATCCAATATTTTACTGGAAATTGGACCAAATCCAATTCTCTTAAGGGCACCAGTTTGCTACCCAGATGTTCATACTGTTTTGGCAAAGAAAACTACAAGATTTAAGGGCTATTTTTCCATAAAAATTGTCTTGTTTATATTTCCAAACATATATTTCTCTGATGTCCTGATAGATTAGATTAAAAACTAATCAAAGTATTCTTCAGTCTATCTCGGCCATTAGCAATGTCCTTCCAGGACAGAAGAGAAAGTGCCCATTCTTAGAGATTTGGTTAAAGAGCAAAACAGATAGCAGGAGACGGTCACATGCAGACTTACAGCTGAAAGACAGGCACTGCAGACACAGGCCAGGCTCAATAGCAGGACTTAACTACTCCATTACAATGAACAGCATGAACCTTGTTAGTGGGCCAAGCACTCCAGCCATGAGGATACAATGCTGCTGGCATGACCCCGGCCATCACAGAAACCTATCAAACCCACCATCCAGACAACCAGGGTCCACAGGAAATTTCATGCATTTTTCTCAAGATGTAAACAGGAATAGAGTAACATGTGGTGGTGTGGCAATGCTAGCAGCGACACTGAGTGTCTTATTGCCCTCTACCAGACGTGGTGAGAGCTACTTTCTTTAGATCATATCCCTCTATCCGTCATCATTCCTCAGCCTCAAAGCTGTGGCTCACAAATGAGGCACAGTCATCTACAAAACAGAGATAACAGAGAAGATTTGATTCTTTGGTGGATTATCTGTTGACTCTACCTTTACATAACAGTCCTGAGCTGGTTGGCTATGAATGCCCAGCAGCCTGGGCAGATGCCTCCAATCACAAGCCTTATTATCAAAAGAACTGAGCGTACAAAAACACAACCTAAGAGAATATCCACAATCCACAGGACTTCGGCAAATGGAGCTGTTAACCTCCAATGAAATGGAGTTTGAATAAAGACTAGAATCAGATGATAGGACAATAACCATTTTATAATTATAAAAGGGGAAATTCATCCAAAATACCTTATCATGCCCCAAGTAACAGGATCTCAAAAGATACAGAGCTATGTCTTCTTATTGTCACTGCCTTTTCTTTTCTTTCTTTGTACAATTATGTGCATGTCCATTGAATCTGGGTGAGTATTTACAGGGAAGATGTCCCTGGAGGTCAGAAGGTGTTGGGTCAGTTACAGGTGGTTGTAGGCTGCTTGCCATGAGTGCTTGGACACACACTTGGGTCCTCTGAAAGAGTAGTGCACACTCTTGACCACCAAGCCATCTCTTCAGCATCTGCCTTCCATTGCCATGAACCACCTTCAGAAAAACTGTTCTAAGAAAGATTACAAATGGCATAGTGATGCTAACTCCATTCTCAGCCTTCCTTGTTTATTATCCTCAGCTCTGAAACATCTTTCTCTTTGCATCTCGAGGTCTTACTCTCTCCCCATAATAAAGTTTATCAAGTTGCAGACAGGAAGGAGAGTAGACAAGAACCCAGATGTGCGCGTGTGTACTCACTCACTCACCCTCTGCTACACCTTGGTTTCCTCCTGACCTTCATCTACTCTTTAATGCTGGTGTATGGAGGATTTGGATGCCAAACCTTGTCTCTGATGTATCCATTCTTTTGTTTATGCACGGTCTTTGATGAGAATGGTATGAAGGAGTATGACGAACTCCTTTGCCTATTACCCCAAACTGCCCACATCCCTCCTCTCAGCTCCACTTGTCATTTCAGAGTAACTGCTCATAGCTACAATCTCTAACTCTCCATTGAAGTCTATGAATGTACTCAAATTCTCATTGAGATATTTTTTGTCATAATCTAATGAATTTTTTAAATTTATTGATTTATTTATTTTTATTGAAAAAAATTCTGCCTCCTCCCAGCCTCCCATTTCCCTCCCCCTATCCCCACTCCTCTCCCCCTACCCCCACTCCTCTCCCTCTTCCTCTTATTGAGATATTTTAAGAGCAGTAAAAATAAACCATTAATTTCAGTTACCTTTCTCAGCAAGCTTCTCTCTCCAATCCACCAGATGTTTAGGCCAAATATCTGAGTATCATTACATCTGTCAAGACTTTGTACAATCCTTCTAAAAACAACAACAACAAAAAAAAAACCCACCCATGTCCCAGTACTCTCTAACCACCTTGGTCTGTGCCATCATCTCTCACCCAGATGACAAGGAGGTAAATTGCAAAGGGCTCCTGGGTCCCTTGCTCACTGGTGCATATGCGTAAACCTATGGGCAGTGCCCACCTGGCAGTTTGGGGTTGGCAGCCCATGCCTACTTAAGGGCTGGGAGAGGTTTGCCCAGGAGAGGGGAGAGAGAGAGGGAGAGGGAGAGGGAGAGGGAGAGGGAGA
>NC_022010.1:543755-555499 GCF_000317375.1 Microtus ochrogaster | reverse complement strand
AGGGAGAGGGAGAGGGAGAGGGAGAAGGAGAAGGAGAAGGAGAAGGAGAAGGAGAAGGAGAAGGAGAGGGAGATAGATTGCTGTGAATAAAGTACTGGAATAAACTGCAGTGAGAAGAGCTCCGGGTGTTGCGTTTTTCCTTGCTGGTCGAGGGTGGACGTGACAGAGAAGTAAGTAGGAGGCTCGATTTCTGTTTTCAGACATGATCTCACGGTGCACAGGTTGTCCTGGGGACTCACTAAATACCCAGGCATGATCCTCTTGTCCCCATTTCACAATGCTGGTACTACAGCCAAAGCACATCACTCTTGGTGGGTTTTCTTTTGGCTTTACTTGAATAATCGGGTTTGTTAGGTTTTTTGTGTTTGTTTGTTTGTTTGTTTGTTTGTTTTTAGTTTTTTGAGACAGGGTTTCACTATGTAGCCCAGGCTAGTCTCAGACTTGCTGTCCTCCTTCCTCAGCCTCAAAAGGTAATTCAGTAGACAGTTTTAAAATGAGTTTTAGGGTCAGAGCAAGATTAAACAAAAGGTACAGAGAGTTCTTACATACTCGCCACCTAATACTTACTTTCAGGATGAGTGTTAAGAATAAATATAGAACAGCCATATAACTTGAATAGCTATGCACTCAGCCATTGTGAGTGAGGTTTTTGCACCTTTCCAAACCTTGATCAGGTCCATTCCTTGTTCAAAACGGTAGCCAGAGATCTAATCAAATTCTGTAGTACAATTTTCTTTTATCTTTAATTACATTATTTGGTGTGTGTGTGTGTGTGTGTGTGTGTGTGTGTGTGTGTGTGTGTGTTCATAACACTTGTGTGAAGGTCTCTCCTTTCCACTATGGGAATCCTTGAAGATCAAGCTCAGCCTGCCACCTTGGCTGCAGGACCTTTCCTGAATGTCCAGTCTCACTGGCCCTTTAGTTGGATTTTCAAAGAGGTCTACGATTTGGATCCAATTTGTTTCCCCAGTTTGTTGATCACTGATCACACCACCAAACTGCCTCCATGCAATCTCGATCCCAGCCACAGTCCCACCCACCATTTCTGATCACGGTCTGCAGATTCCATTTTTCTTTTATGCTCCATCTCTGGCACAAACACTATTCCCTCCAGCATGTCTGCAAAGCTCCCCGGTCTTTCAAAGCCCATCTGGAGCCCCGTTTTCTGCAGGAAGACTCACCTGGCTATGCTGGTTGGTGTCCACCTTGTTTTTTGCTATACTTTCAAGTGTTAACTTTACTTGTGACTCTTTTCCAGTCCTTGCCTGTGGGCAGGGCCTACAGGGCACATGCTGATCAATACCTGGCATTATGAAGCAGGCTGTGGAGGAATGGCATAGAACTCATTTACTAGAGAGAGCATATGAGAGCTATTCCAGATTTTTCAGCATTCACTTCTGCTATCACTCACTAAATATCACAGAATTTAACAGTTTTCTGCCATAGTACACAATTTCACTGTAACACTCAGCTGAGACCAAGAGAATGTGGAAGTCACTGTTGGTATGTGATTTTCTTTTTCTTTTCCTAGGCAAAAGGAGTGGGAAAATGGAGCAGAATTCTACAGGAAAAGTAAAACAGCTTTTGTGGGCTGCTGTGTGGAAACACTTTTCACCTCATTTAAGGAAAATCTAAAGTGAATGTCCATACACAAAGGTAGGAAGAATAAGTGACCCTGCTGGCTCAGGGCTGTGCTTCCAGTGCCCTCGCTCAAATCCTGCAAGTCAGCACTTCCCACACTACTTGTGTGCATCTGCATGTCCACTTCCAACACCCTCCTCCTCAGCACTTGCATCACGCTCTACTGCATGTCACAAGTGTCTGCTCTATTATTTTTATTGTTGTTTGTTCTTATGGGGAAGGGCACACACTTGCACACACACACATGCTTGTACATGCTTCTATGGCTCATGATAGCATAGATTTTTTTTTGGTTTTTTTTTTTTTTTTTTTTTTGGTTTTTCGAGACAGGGTTTCTCTGTGGCTTTGGAGCCTGTCCTGGAACTAGCTCTTGTAGACCAGGCTGGTCTCGAACTCACAGAGATCCACCTGCCTCTGCCTCCCGAGTGCTGGGATTAAAGGCGTGCGCCACCATTGCCCAGCATAGATTTTTCAACTCTAATTTTTTTCTATAAGTTCTGTTACTTTTGAGTGAACAGTTTTGCAGGGTGTGTGTGTGTGTGTGTGTGTGTGTGTATAACATGTCATAGTAAAATGAGCAATTAATATCCAGAGCCAAAAATCTAGTACTTGATTGTATTAACATTGTATGTTGCTGCATTCAATTTCAGAAACAACTGAAAATACTCCAATATTCTCAAGATCTTAAATCTAAAATCGGTATTCATGTCCAAATCTGGGACCCCTAAAAGCCTCATCTAAGACACCTAAGGAGCCTTGCTCTGCTCAGGTCCCATGTGCTACACCAGAAACACTACTGAGACTCCAGCAGCTCTGTTTTGCTATACAATGAGCTGATCCACAACAATGTCAGCCTTACTTTCAAAGCCCCAGTAAACGATGTGACCTCCAGTAATGTTAAACTATGGAACAAAACCAACGGAAAGGTAAGACAAATAGGGACATTTCTGAATCCACTTTCACAGTTGCTTGGGCTACTGCCTAGCCCCAGAGCGAAGGTCGTCTCCTGCTTTTGTATTTGAGACCTATAGCACAGGGAGTGAGTGCAGCACGTCCAACACTGCCTGGGTGCCAGTACATGCAGATTATCCTGTCCCCATTTGCACAGTATTTGATCTTCTCTCCTCCTGAGAAATTTGAAAAAAATAAAACATGAGAGCTGGAGCTCTGACTTCTACTTGAACCTGAACGATCTAGTTATTGTCAGTAAGAAGAATAACTAGTATACTATTTTATCTGAAAGTCTCCATGTTTTTACCCTTAATTCAAGCCTTCAAGCAGGGTGCTGAGTTTCAGCTGTAAAACCTGGAGTCAGAATGAACTATGCTGTGTGCTCAGACTGGCCCAACAACGCCCATTTCCCAGCAATGCACACACACCTGTGTACACGCACAGAACTCAGGAAAGGATCTTTAACACACAAGTATCTTCTGTATCTAACTCTTTAAAGACAACAGACAAATTAACTTCTTTCTTTTCTTTCTTTCCTTTCTGCCTCCCTTCTTCTTTCCAGGATACAGGGAGAGACTAGAAAGCAGTTGCTCTATGACCAGCAATGACCCCAGTACTCACTGCTACTATATGTTCCATCAACACATAACCCCACATGTCTGTAGTGCTCCTGAGATACATTGCTCTTCCAAGTTATTTCATTACAAAATACACTCAAATAAAAGTAATGACATTTAAAAACACACACCAGTCCAGGCCTGCTCACCACAGTAGTGTTATCTGAGGCCTGCGTTCATCAGGGTGAACCAGGCTGGGAAAGGCAATGATAAATTTCATATAGAAGCCAGAAGAATCTGATAATTATTTGCAACTATGACCAGTGCAGACAAAGAGAAAACAAACCAACAAAACACAACAAAAACCCCAAACACCTCTGTCAAGGGCACTTGGGAGACCAGCTCCGACCAGTTACCTCACTTGCAGAATGGTCATCTACTCATAGCAAGGAAACAGTGGGGCTAAGGCCACTGGTAGGAATGTCAGTTGGCGACCCTTGAGCTCTTTCACATAGCTTAAGAAGTATATCCAAACAGAATGTGAAGTCAATTAGAGTCCCACAGAAGGGAATGTCCCAGACTTCACAAATCTACCTGCTAATTTAGCAGTTATACTCAGCAGGCACTAGGCATTCTTTCTGTAGGTCCTGCTGCATTTTTAAGTCCAAGAGGGTATCTGTCTGTCTTTTCAGAATGTTTAGCCTTTTCTGTGTTGAAATGTCCTTAGAAACTACATATGCTCCATTAAATCTCTAAGGAGACTCAGGAAGAGGACTCCCTGAGAAAGAAGATTAATGGCAATGCACTCTGGGTGCTATGCTGCTTGTCACCTGGTTACCCAGACAAGCTCCTCAGGGCACCTGCTCAAGCACTTCACAGCAGGGCTTCCATACACAGCACCTACAAGTTAAAGGAGATGAGATTGTTTTGTGATGAGACTGAAGGCAAGCACCACCACGCCCAGCTAACAGACTGCATTTTAGGTAGTGTGGAAAGATAGAATTTCCAACCTCAGACAAAGAATTCTGATATAGAGATGAAGCGACTTTGTAGATGAAGTTTCTGTCCTGCCTGGTCCCGCAGCTATTCAGGTTCAAAGAAACACACAGAAAGCTTACATCAATTATAAACTGTTTGGCCTATGTTCAGGCGTATTACTAACTACCTCTTACAACTTGAATTAACTCATAATTCTTACCTATGTTTTGTCATATGACTTGGTACTTTTCTCAGTAAGGCATTCTCATCTTGCTTCCTCTGCATCTGGCTTGTGACTATGTCTCTGTCTTTTCTCTTTCTCCTAGTCTGGTTGCCCTGCCTATACTTCCTGCCTGGCTACTGGCCAATCAGTGTTTTATTAAACCACTACAAGTGACAAGTCTTTAAAGTGTATGTGAGCATTATCCCACAGCAGACTTTTTCAGGGTCATGATGTTTTGTGGCAAAACCTATTTCTGGTCCAGTGTTCTTTCCATAGTCCATGGTTACTGCTACCTACTAATAGATAGAAAAGAGAATATAGTACTTAAAGTAGCAATGCTAGGTATCAGATAAATAGTCTAAAGGAAAATCCAACTTGGGGAAATTCTTTAAAAATGAAGATAACATTCACTATGCAGTCTAGGCCTGTCTCCAACTTAGGATCCTGCCATTTCTAAAGAATGACACCTCAAAGTACAATGTATGTGAGTAACTTTGTGATTACATGGTCCACAGTCAGGCAGGAAAGATTAAACTGACTTTTAAAAAAAAGCCAGCGGGTCCAGCCTCCCCACAGACGGCTGCTAGCACCGGCCCTGCAGCTGCACCTGCAGTGGCTCTCTTCTGAGTTATCAGTTTTGAGATGAGTGTTAAACAAAGCCCATAGCAGCAGCCCACATCATTTCCTCCTCCCCTCCTTGTTTTAATGAAGCCATGAGTTCAGTGGAGTCTAGAGATTTAAATTCTAATCATTTTCCCTTTGCCCTTTAACACAGGTGCTCCCGAGGGAAACTTTCCTTCCAAGCACTATCATTGCAGCCCTGAATCAATAACCCACAGCTCTAAAAGGCAAGAATGCCAAGTAAATGCTATTTTCTTCCTCCATCTCTATCCCAATTAAAGAAAATGAAATCTATAAGGCAGTAGAGGAGCTTCCAAGAGATTCCCTGTGATAATAAAAACCCCTCAGAATATCTCCAGCCAGAATGAGCAAAAGGCTGCACTCCTCCCACACAGCAGTGCTAACCCAGCACCACAGGAGGATGGGTTCTGGAAGAGGACCCTTAACCCTGACTGACTTCCTGCTGTTCCAGGTTTACCAGAAATAAAGCACTCGCCTTTCCCACTGCACATGGCAGCCGTGCTGGTGAAAGGCTGCGGCAGAGGATGCCTGTGTGGCAAACCAGCTCACCAGTAAGAACCACGATGCTTTAAAATCCTAATTCAGTGGACACTTATGGAATATCTATTATATATCAAATACTGAATTTGATGACAGAAACAAAGCAAATTTATTTTTAAACCCAGGGCTAAGGAGATGACTCAGCTGGTAATATGAGCTTTGCTGTGCAAGAATGAGAACGTGACCTTGACCCCTCACACACACATAAAAAGTGAGGCACAGTGGCAGGAGTGGGGAGGCAGAGATAGATCAGTCATGTCTACACAGTGAGTTCCAGGTCAGCCAGAGCTACACAGTGAGATCTTGCTTTTAAAAAAAAAATTAAGGTGGAGAGTGATTGAGACAGAGACTGGAGACCAGCCTCGAGCCAACACAGACACACACACAGACACACACACACACACACACACACACACACACACACACACACACACACTATGCAAGAAAAGAAAAAATCCAAGCCCTGGTCCAGACCATCTCACTGTGTAGCAAAGCAGAGGGAACAAGCAGAAGCCTAGCGACCCTTGCAGCTCCAGCCCTTTGTACCTTCACTCACCTTCACAGCCCACTGCCCCTGATCAGGTTCCGCAAAGGGTGACACAGCTCAGTGCCTAACAGACAGAAGAGTGAATTCCAATCCGAGAGCTGCTGCAGATGAGTGGCAAGAGCAGCCCCCAAGCTGGTGCTGATACACGGACCTGTATGAAACCCCAAATACCTGCATCATGTTACACAGCCAGAGTGCATGTGGGTGAGCAGCTGCCTCCGCAGGCAGGCTAGAAGAGGTCCAGCAAAAGGACCAGGAGTGTGCTCAAGGCACGGGGATGTGGCACACTTTTTGAATACTGAATGGCTGCTCATTTGTTATTGCTATTGTGATTCTTTTTCCCCCCATGAGCTGTATTGCAAAAACTCTATGCTACAAAATATGTCATAAACATAAGTTTAATGCAGATCCAACCATGGAGTTATAGAATCAGGTTCTGATCCCTCCTTCCTCCCTCAGGGTAACTGTAACTATCAAATTCATTATCTCAGTGCATACACTGGAAATCCACTCTGGAAAAGACACTTTCACTGCGCACAGGGTTTTCAGTACAGGATTCCCAAGAACATCCCATGTACTGGTAAGTCTCATAATGATCCCAGAATCCCACTCACCCTTAGAGTTTTAAGACTGGGTCTGGACATATTAAAGACATGCAGACAAGACTGGATGCCCCTGACAGCAGGTGCAAGCACTGCTTCAGGAAGATACAAGCTGCCCCCAGACTAAGAACAAATCTCAGTGTAGAGTGCAGCTTCATACCGCCCTCGCCAGAGGAGCAGGTCAGCTCCTGGGAACCATGGTGAGGGAGGCAGAGCTCGAGCGGAAAGACTGGAGGACAGCGTGAATACAGGAAGTGTGGCAACAGAACACAGAGTTGTGGGCCTGAGAAAGGGAGGGGAGGTGAGAAGCTGCTGTCCCTCACTCAGCCTTGTCTCCAGGCCTCTCACAAGGACAAGCTGAAAGCAGTCTCAGGGAAAAGCATTACTTATCCCCTCCCCGTGGCCCCTTAATACAAACCAACTACACCTCGAATGGCCAGATTTACTGATCCCTAACATGGAATTTCTAAAGGGCTGTTTCAAGGCCATTTTGACCATTCCCCCTTTCAGTTTTGGCTCTGACTTTGGAATGACCTCCCAAGTGAGGTCTGTACTTGAGAATATTATCCTCAGAACATTCCAGTCACCTACACACCGGCAGTCTTCAGCCATTATTCTGATACATCAATTCCACAGCTGTCTCCTCACTTCAACCTGGAAATCTCAGGCTGGAGCAGCCTGTTCAGATGTAGGGTGGCTGTTAATGTACAACCTGGGGTCCAGACGTGAACTCTCTAGCCAACCACCGCCTGTCAGCCTTTGTTTGAAATTGAAATCCCGGCCTGACTGCGCCAGCCTCTCAGCTCATTTCTGAGCTCTTTCCAGAGCAATCTGTGTATAAGCTGAGAATAGAAGTGAATTCCATCATCAGTGTTTTTATAATCACACAATTTATCTCAAAGACAGGCTTTTATTCTCACTTACTGTAGAGCTCTGCACCACTTAACTTGCCTTACCTGGCCCCACAACAAGCTCAAGAGCCACCCTCACCTCCCATCAAGGATTTATCAGCTACTGCTCTCTACCTGCTGACTCCTGTGACAAATGACGACCATGAACACCCCACCTACCACTTGGCACAGCCAGCAGCCCTGCCCGGCCCCACATCACACACACCTTCCATGTTCCCTTACACTCTGCACTGCTCTGCACTTCACTCTGAAAGCCCGGATCCGCCACCTTTCATCTCTACGAGTCTCCATCTCATTTAATTCCTACAATTGCAAACATCACAGATGGGTCCCAGCTGCCTTTTCTAAATTAGCACCAGTCTGAGCCCCTCACCAGCCAAGTTTTCCTTCACACTCTCCTCCCCATGCCAGGAATGACCTGCCTTCTTTGCTGCCAGTCTGCCAGCTCAGTCCTGTCACCTCCCCAAAGCTGCCAGGATCCTTACCCTAAGTCCCATTATACACACGGCCCCAAGTGAGCGGGCAGTCTAAAAACAAAGAGCAATGGCAGCAGCCTTGCACTTGGGAAGACGGAAAGGCTCCCTCAGTCCACACTTGGAAAGCTCAGTGCAAAACAGAACCAAACTAGCAAGCAGTTCATCCTTAATCCAAAACACACACAACATGTACACAAACACCCTTAAATTTTTGAGGCCATACTAACAAAAATGAATGAGATGTAAGTGAACTTTTTGATTGAATATGCAAATATTGGCTACAATATTTAAGGTGGACCATATGGTAAAGATAATGCATGCCAATTCTCCACTATTCTACTATTACTACTTAAGCTTCCATGTCCTAAACAGACAGTTCTGGGGGGATCCAACAAGAAGAAGTTAATCAAAAATCTTTAATTCTTAGACTCAAACATTTTTCAGAAGATGTAAATACAGAGGCTGGGTGAATGGATCCGTGACTAAGAACACTGCGTTCTGGCAGAGGACCTGGGTTCAGTTACTCTTAGCACTGCACAGTAGCTCACAACCATTTGTAACTCCAGTTCCAGAGGAGCAACATCCTTTTCTGGACTGCAGGGGCATCAGGCACATGTGTGGTACACAGATATACATGTAGGTAAAACACATATAATATAAAATAAATCTTTAAAATATATAAATACCTTTTCATCAAATATTGAAATGATACAACTTTTATTTACAGCTATGCTTGACTTGTTTCATTCTTGCTTACATTTGAATTGAGAAAGAGGATGGGGTAGCAGGAGGAGGAGAGTGGGACACAAATACATTTGACACGAGA
This sequence comes from Microtus ochrogaster, assembly GCF_000317375.1. NCBI lineage: Eukaryota > Metazoa > Chordata > Mammalia > Rodentia > Cricetidae > Microtus > Microtus ochrogaster. The sequence goes on along the minus strand of NC_022010.1, from coordinate 546,605 downwards.
GACAACAGAAGGCAGACTAGTTGGTAAAAATACAGCTGTGAAGGGAAACAAAGACAAGATGAAAGGCATGTGCGAGCCAGCCAGACAAGCAGAGGGTGAGTGAGTCGCGCTTGAGGTGGCCCTTCGCTCCTTGTTCCTCATCCGATAGCAGCAACAGGGTTGGGGCTTCTTAAGTGACCAATCAAATCAGATAAACAAAATAAGAATAAAAAGCAAAGCTTTTGACACACCCAAGAGACATTCGGTGGAGTCAAATGTGTTCCTTCGCTCACCCAAGTGTCTGTTGAAATTCCTGCTGTGGAAAGCACTAAGACACACCCATGCCGAGATACCTGTCAACAACTCCATGCTGTCTAGTGAGGAAGAGAAGCCAGATGTGGTGGTGCATGCTCTTAATCCCAGCACTTGGGAGGCACAGGCAGAGGTAGGTGGATCTCTGTGAATTTAAGGCCAGCCTGGTCTACATAGTAAACCTGAGCTGACCTGTTTAGACAGTGGGTAAGAGACTAAAATAAACCTATTCTGTTACTGCAGGCAAACAACATTCTCCAAAATTTCACGGAAGCATGCATCATTAGGGCCAGTGTCTTAGTCAGGGTCACTATTGCTGTGATGAGACACCAGGACCAAAAACAACTTGGGGAGGAAAGGGTTTATTTCACTCACAGTTCCCTATGACAGTTCATCATCAGAAGCAGTGAGGGCAGGAACTCAGGCAGGGCAGGAGCCTGGAGGCAGAAGCTGATGCAGAGGCCATGTTGGGGAGCTGCTTACTGGCTTGCTCCCCATGACGTGCTCAGCCTGCTTTCTTACAGAACCCAGGACCACCATCCCAGGGATGGAATTGCCCATAATCAGCTAGAACCTCCTATATCAATCAATAAAGAGAAAATGCTCCACTGGCTTGCCTACAGCCCAAGCTATGTGAAACCCTATCTCACAAGCAAAACAAAGAAAACGACCTAAGCCATTAGAACAGCAGAACCCAGACTAAGTAACTGCTGTACTGACTGTTATTGCACAGCCAGGCACCCATCTGTGGGACAGACCCACATAATTAATTCATCGGTGCCACACGGCTTTCCTCAGATAAAAGCCAAGATCCACTACCATCAGCTTTTGCTCGAGTTCACCAACCCCTAGTCACTCCAACATCAATTGCCTTTCAATATGGCTCCCACACAGCGCACCCCCCTGTCGCTGCAGTGGGGACATCAGTGGAGCCAGCACACCAAGTCCTGCCCTCACACAACCAGAGGAAGCCTGAGATTGGCAGGTTCGGCTGAATTCCAGTTTCCAGAAGAGGTGACAGAGGAGAAAACAACTTCCTGTTGTCCACAGGGAATGGTGTCTGATGCAGTGACATGAGACATGGGTCCACAAGCATTACCACAAACAAAGCCTAGAAACCCAGCCTGTTAAGAATCCTGTGATGGTGTGTGCCAACAGAATAAGACCTATTAATACTCTAGTAAGTCTGCCTAGTTATCCTGCAGTTTCAGTTTAGTGGCTGGCTTCTAAATTCAACCCAGTTGTTGACTGCATGCTATCAGTTGGTGAACTTTGATAACATGTTGGAATTTCTGCTTTCTGTGATTTTTAGAAAGACTTATTTTTATGATTTTCACTCTGTGAAGGTGGGCATGACTGCATACAACTATGCTCATGTGAGAACAGTACCTGGGGTGCTGGAATTAGAGTGTGGTCACCTGATGTGGCATCAGGGACTGAATTCAGTCCTCTGGAGGAGTCCAGAAAGAAACCCTGAGCTACCTCCCCAAGCACAGATTTCTGGGATTTTCTGCCATATGAGATTCGGAAATTCCCCAAGCTTCCCTTTAGACATGTCTGTAATTCTTCCTCAGTTTAGAGCTCAAGCACATAGAACTGTGGAAGGCACCTGATCCAAAGAGATTCAAGTTCAAATCCCAGATCACTATGTAGTAACACTTACTAATGGCTCCTTAGACTCAGTTTCCTTGCCTGTAAAAAAGCCATTCTGAACCTCTCAGAGTTGTCATACTGTTAGGTGACATGGCTCCAGGACAGTGCCCAGCATTCAGGAGGCCCTGGGTGAACAGGAGTTCAGTTTGTCCATGCCTCTGTTGGGAAAATCCATGAAAATGAATAAGAATTAGAGAAATTTTACATCCAATTTTGCTCTGATACCCAAGGCTCCATATACCATGTATCTAACTATTAAACCAGCAACTAAATAAGATACTTAAGAGGCCTCTACACAACCTCACAGTTCCAAGAAGTCAACTTAACCTCTGGGGCAGCCATGCTCAAGCTGCAGGTGGCATGCTCTGTGCCTCTTGTCTGCATATCAATCTGTCCAGCAAACAAAACACACAAAGCCGGGCTGAACCTCGCCAAGTTCATCAGAGAGGACAACACTACCCCACACTCTGCTGTTGCAACTGGTGCTGGGCCACACACAAGAGGAACCTTTAGCTTTAGTTACAGACAGCTGTACCATGAATCAGGCTGTCACAACCACCAAAATACTGGTAATGCCAATGCCCATGAGGGGCACAGCTTTGGAACAGGCAGGGGGACTCTACTGTGACAGTTCAACTTATTTGCTGTTTCTAGTTCTAGATTCAACATTTTGCTGACATTGTTACTGTTTTAGACCCAAAAAAGGGCCTGGAGAGATGGCTCAATGGGGAAGAGTACGTAATGTTATCACTAACGACCAGGGTTCAGTTTCCAGCACTCACTGTAGACGTAAGTCACAAACGATGCCACAGCAGTTTGGAATTATAATTAACAGGGTAGTATTTATTTAAAGGGGAAAAAACTTACAGATCACCGTCAGCCCTCTGTACGACCAGGAAGGGAGTC
>NC_022010.1:532162-536285 GCF_000317375.1 Microtus ochrogaster | reverse complement strand
AGCGAGAGAAGGAAGTGGCCGCTTTTTTAAAGGGAGAGAGACCACGCCCCAATGGGCGGGTATCTCAGCGGCTATAGGCTGGAGGAGCGGAAGGACCTCCTGCAACAACTCACAAGCATTCCACAGCTGCCTGCTACTCTAGTTCCAGAGGATCCAAAGTCCCATGTCTCCAGGCTCATGCATGCACATAGCATACATACATACAGCCCACACACACATAGAATATGTCTCCAGGCTCATGCATGCATATAGTACACATACATACAGCCCACACACACATAGAATATATTAGTAGTAATAATAATAAGTTAAATAGACCCTAAAACAGAGACCACCTGGGTCAAATGTGTCCATGAAGCCAGTGGTGCCTTCCCCACACCTGAACGATTCAAGAGAAGAATTAAAGCAGGGTCCTTGGCCCCCAACACAGCTGGCGGTGGGTTAAAGCTGTCTCTTGCAGTACAGGATACCCTGCCTGAAAAGCCCCAACTTAGTCTGGTCACAGGTGGGGAAGGTCACGAGAGAATATAGTAGGCGGCTTTCATGGCCTCTTGTCATCAGAGGTAAACAGCTTTGTGTGTTCCAAAGCCGTCATAGCTCTAATTTCCTGCTAAACACAAGCTCTGGAGCCATTCACTGGGTCAGAGGAGGTTAGTCAAGCTGAAAAGGCAACAGGGACAATAAATTGCAAATTTTTCTGTTACGAAATATATGTCCCAGATGCGTGGGTAACAAGCCCCCGCTCTCATGTGACTGCAGCTCACAGCCCGGGTTACGGTGCCTCTACTTGTCAAATGACAAGGTCCAGGAGCAACAAACACTCAATTACCAATAAGAAGGTTCCTTAGATCTTAAGAAGTCAGAGAATTACATAGGTTATTTCTTTTTCATATGCAACACACCAAAAGGAAAAGGGAGAGGGGCCAAATGTGGACTTCGGCTCTCCTGCACACACATTGCCTTCCCTGGCACCTGCTCCTTCATAACATCTGCCTCCAGCTTCTCCCTCCCCCCAGTCACCCTTACAGTCATCTATCTCCTCCTCCTCCCCTGCCCACCCCCAGTTCATCCATGTGACATCTTATCCAAAACAATAACTCTGTTGTTACCGACATGGGGTGAGGACAGGGCGCAGTAGCACTTTTAGAGACATTAACCTTGGGGAAATGGCGTGGTTAATAACCATAAAGGATACAGAAGGTGAACAATAGCAGTGGCAGGAAAATTTGGTCCCCCAGAACTGGGAGTTACCGACATCTGATGTAAGTGGAACTTGATGAAAATTTTGTTTCCCAGTATCTATGTATGGTTTTCTGTTGGTGTGGCAGCTTAGCATTTAACAGTGTGTTCTCAAGACTTAGTAAATCGCTCTCAGCTCTGAGAAGCTAATAACGGATTCTGCCTTTGTTTAAAGCCCCCTGAAGAAGGCTTGATTCACTTGGCGTTCATGTTATGAAACTGTCAATTCCCATATGCAGTTCAGCATAAGGGCCTTTTTCAAAATGATTTTAACTTCATGTTCTTCAGAGTTTAGATAAGCTATGCCTAAAAGCAAATTCTGGGTCCCTTCTTTCATTTTTCACTCACTGGGGAAGGGTGGCACACTAGTGCTGTGGTGAACACACGAGGTCAGAGGGCAGAGGGCAGCTTCAGGAGGCTCTGCTCTCCTTCCAGGGTTCAGTTCCATGAATGGGCCTTGGTGGGAAGCATTAGCTGCTGACCTATCTCTCTGGCCTCCACGAGTCTTTTCTTGAGACTCTGAAATGATTACATCAAAGAGATTCAAGTACATGGGACTATTTCAGTTCTTTCCCTCTTGCCATTCCCTGGACAGACATCATGGAAAAACAGCAATGTTGGAAAAACCCAGCAGCGGCACACACACATGCTCCTGTATGCCTGCAGGAAATGTGGAGGAAACAGGACCCCATGGGTATAGACAATGTATTCTGAGCTCCAAGGAGGCAGAGACCTTCAACTGAAAGTCTAATGGAAAAGACAGGGACAGTGATGACCAGAGGCTAACAATCCACCGCATACCCATGTTTCATCTCTGCAAATGCTACGGGAGCCCAGTCTCCTGGGGTTGAGAGGGGTAAGCCTGCTGTTAGCCCTCCTGTGGGTACCATCTTCCCAACCTCCACTGCTGTTCACTGAAATGAAAATGTAAGGAGAAAGGGGGCTTTAACTCTTTAAATCATAATAAAGTTAATAAAGGGACTAAAATATAAGCTTCATTTGCTCAGCTAAGCTTCAAACCCTTTGTATCTGATAGTGATAATCCCAGGGCAACTAGAAAACACACTTATCTTATTAACGAGACTGGAATTATTTTAATTAGGTATCTCCACATGCACCAACTGTTAGAAATCAGACTGTTTTGAAACAGTTGTTAATGACTTAGCACGGCACACGTTCTCCTCAATTTCAGGCTGAAATCTATGTTTGAGACAGATGGGGAAGAGCCTGGCCCTGCTGTGTAGCAGAGAAGCAGCCTTGTGGGCTTGGAGATTCATTTCCCCCTGGGATCTAACAAAACAATCTTAAAGACACCCAGAAAGACAATCATAAACTTTCATAGCATCTGGTACATTGAAAGTCTGAAGCCTGGTCCTAGTTATGAGAAGAGATACTTTATCTCAGACATGAGTCTCTGAATTTCAATGTCTTACAACATCTTATGACAATATCAGACAAGTTTGGTGAGTTTACACTGTCCAATAACCCCATAACACAAAAGCCAGGGCTAGATGAAGTTCCTTTCTGTGCATCACTGCCTGTTAAAAAACAGGCTTGTAACTGCTTAAAAATATGAAAGGACTATTAACAAACTTCCCGGAAGTTGTGCTTTGACCCTCAGAGGATTCTGTAGAAATAGTAAGCCATGACAGAACAAGATGGCATTTCTTAGAAAAGAATTTTTCAACTGCCTGTGAAGAAGGTGCAATATATTTATTTTATTTTAAAATATATATTATTATATATTTAATATAATATATAAAAATAATATAATTATATTTTATCTTATTTTCTGGCCTAATTAGGAAGCAAAGAAGCAGAGTTCACTCCACATTTGCCTAGAACTTTCCTAGACCCAAGACAAAGACAATTCTAAAGAAAGTAAGAGGGAGGAAAGCCCACATAAGCAGCAATATTAATTTCCAAGTCTTTCTTATCTGGCATTTCTCTAATAGCACTCTATAAACAAGTCTTTTCCCAGCATGCCAAACTCCTTAGGCTCCCTATCAGGGATATGATATCCACAGACAGACACAGCAGCAGTGCTCGACACCAGGTTTGGGTGTTTGGATAAGATAGTCTTTTGATTCAGTGTAAGACTGAGACAGATATAGCTTAATAACCCATTTAACGGCTTCACTGTCTGATTACATGTTTTAGAGCTGTAGTCATTTTACAGCAAATACATACTATGGCTGTAACAAGGCACAGGCAGCAGTGTCTTTAGGCATCGGCAGTGCTGTATGTACTGTGACTCACACATAATGCATGTAAGACTGGAGCACCCTGCTTAATTCTTCACTACTTTTCCTAGTTTTCACATGAACAAACCTTTTCTATTGGCACTGAGTGAACAGAAGACCACCCTGCGGGTGGCAAAGCCGTGTTTAATACAAAGGAGCTGAACTAACTACCACCCAGGGAGCATTCTGGAGGACACAGAAGCTTTGTGGAGAACTCACAGTCACACTGAATTGTCTAGCTGTTACAATGAGCAGCAGAGGTCTGGCCCACTGTTAATTACAGGAAACATCTTTGGGACTTCTCAATAACTTGACTGAGATTCCTAGTGCTCTCTCACTTTGGTTACATTATGGGAAGGAGTATTAGAAATTCCCAATAGTGGTATTGCTGGGTCCAGGGGGAGGCTGATCCTGAATTTCCTGAGAAACCGAAACACTGATTTCCACAGTGGTTGCACAAGTTTGCATTCCCACCAGCAATGGATGAGGGTACCCCTTCCTCCACAACCTCTCCAGCAAAGGCTATCCTTGGTGTTTTTGATTTTAAGCCATTCTGACAGGTGTAAGATGATATCTCAAAGTTGTTTTGATTTGCATTTCCCTGATTGCTAAGGAAGTTGAGCATGACCTTAAGTGTCTTT
>NC_022010.1:520843-530381 GCF_000317375.1 Microtus ochrogaster | reverse complement strand
GGGGGAGGGAAATGGGAGGCTGGGAGGAGGCGGATTCTTTTTTTTTTTTCCTTTTCTCAATAAAAAAAAATACTAAAAAAAAAAAAAAGAAATTCCCTTCATCTTCATTTTCCCATTTTAGTGCATAGTTTTGAAGAGACTTAACTAACAAACACATCACCATGCAGAAAACACAATATTTCAGTCCACTTCTCAAGGAATTGTTCTAGTTTCTCAGGGATACTGGACACGGTATCTTTAAGTTGAGGGGTGGCTGTGGGTCAAATTCAGGGCTTTGCCCATGCCGAATGGGCACTGATGAAATCTGTCCTGCCTGGAATTCCGCACTTCTCATAATGCACAAAATCAGCAGACTCTTTAAGGGCAAAGTCCCAAGTTTTTGTTTTATAAAGACTTGATGTGAAGCCAGGGCTCGTCTACAGGCTGTGAACATGCTGGAGAATAACCTGCAGGGTTGCTGAGCTGGGCGAATCCCTTAGTATCATCTCAAACTCCGAACAAAGAGAGCCATTCCCACATGGAGCCAGTCATGTGCTTTCTAGGAGTCACTAAGGATTCAGGGACAGAGGATTCTTCAGCTAAGATTCCAATGCTCATTAAACTCTGAGCTGAATCCTTGGAGCTGCTGCAGCATAAAGAAATCCACTCTAAGCTTCCAGCTGCGATGTCTGAATCTTATCCTTGTTCTTGTCTGCCTTGCAATGTAACACAGTGTCCGTCTTCAGAAGGTGGGGATTTTTACTCTACCTTTGCCTGCTGTGAAAAGCTCTGATAATCAGAAGAACAATAACGATTGTTAAATTACGCAGTTACAAACTAAAGACAAGGGCACTCTCAGAATCACCTTCTACCTGCGCTTCTATCACTGAAGAGCTGGGAGAAATACATCTTTCAGAACCCAAGAAACTCAAGAAGAGGTTTGTGAGATGTTTCCCTCCGGAAAAAGTGCATTAAAAAGCAATACTCCTATAACAAGTGCATGAGGACCACAGGCTTCCCAAAAAGGAAATTAAATTGGGATTAAATGATAACTGAAAGAAAGGTCTGGATCACAGCAACAGCTACAGTGTAAGTCTGATGACTCGCACAATTAGTGATCGCTATGACAGCAAAGACATGAAAAACAGCAGAATAAAAAATGAACCACCAATTCTAGCACGTGTGTAGTACAAGCTTGTAATGCTAAGCAGTGAAGCAGGAGGGAATCGCAGGCTCAAGATCAACTCGTGCTATGTAGCAAGACACTGCCTCAGCAACACATACCCACCACCACTACCACAAGTCACAATCTCAAATCACTGCGTACTTAGTAGTATACAAGCTATACAAATGTACTTCCTGAGTCATAAAAAAGCAAACAAATAATCAAAACCAATTATTTTTACTGCCAGTTTAAAACCAAGCTAACAGCATGTTTAACAGGCAGATTTCTTCAGGACCCTGACCTCCCAAAGCTCTGGGCTTAAGCTCCCTAAAATGAAGACCCTGTATAAGCATTATTTCAAAATAATCAAGTATTTTAAAGCATTGTCATTCAAAGTCAAAGTAACCTAATGGGCATCATGGAAGCTGGAAGCAGAGAGTATTCAGGAATGTTCTCAGGCAGGATGCCAAGTCACCAACCCATCGCCACTCTACTCTGAGAGGGAGATGAGACTACACAAGTTCTCCATATCAAATCACTACAGACTTTCGGATGTCTCAAGGCTTCTCGACGAAGACAAACAGAAGTTGTGCAAACTGAAACCAAATCTTAGTGCAGCCATAGTTAACACTGTTAACGATGGCCTCTGGTGGTGCAGTAGGCCTCCTGACCTCCCAGGCTCTCTTCCCCAGATCATCCTCTACCATTAGTGGGGGAGGGGATCGTGGTTTTCTGAGAACTTTGAAAAATGTTGAATGTTTTCTGGCTCCAACAACCCACAACTCCTTTGCTTGACGCACAACCCTTCAACAGCAGGGCTGGGCCTAGATTCCCAGCCCTGCCTCCTCTGACGTCCAATGAGACACATTGTGTTCTCTCCCCACCACAGGTATACCAGATATTTGCCAGTCTATCTGGACACACAGACTATGCTCCCTTTCCTTCTTCCAAGTTCAAGCTGTAGAGCCAGCTCTGTTTTCAAAGTATGTTCCTCCATTATTATTCTGTTCATTTCACAGTTTTAGCATGTACTGTGTTTCTCTATAATTTTCCTATCTGCATTTGGGGCTGGCGATGCAAGTAAGTGGCAAACTGACAAGACTGTAAAACAGCAGTGAGCAGACTAACCCCCATTTTAAACACTTGGTATAAACCACTGCCCGTGAGCTTTTTAAAGTGACAGCATGCTGAAAGGCTTGGTTATGTATGGCCAAAGAGCAGTTCTAGTGGAGCTTGGGAACAACCTGCCCCATTTGTTCAGGCCTTAAAACCAGAGTGTTTCTGGTCACTTCAGAATTATGGCGGAACAATATGAACTGGGTTTCATCTTTATGAAGCTGAAATCTTCAGTGAACAAACTTAACAGATACCACACGCAGAATGGAAGATTAAAAAAGAAGAAGCAATTTTGTTAAAGAAAATTTACTTTAAAATTATAATGCAGGAAGAATATATTTCATTTCAAAAACCCATCTCAAGATTACTTAAAATGATAAAATACCAAATCTGTATTTTCAAAAGATCAGAGAAAAGGTGAGAATCTACTGTCCCCACCACTGCTGTAAGCTGTGGTCCATGCCATTAAAAGACGGCAGAAGAAAGAATGGCTTGCTTTGGACTGTACAGAAGCACAGTGTATTGGCAGACAGATGAGAATCCACTGAGAGGCAAGGACTTGGGCTATCTTTATGCTTTTGGCGGGTGTTATAAGCAATGGGGAGCAGAAGGAACTACTGACTAATTCAAACTCAAAAACATCCCTCTTTAATTCACTTAAACCTAGACACATGTCAAAACTCAACTGAGCTTAAACACTCTTCATATTTTCACCTGTTTCAGTCAATCATCAATATGTCACATCATCACCTGATGCTATGTGCTTTCAGAATATCTAAAAGAAGCCTAATTTCCTCTCAAGTAAAATGAGGACACTGGAGAGCAAGAGCATCCTCAGACTTGCTCACACTGGTTGGAATTCATGGCAGGAAATGAACTTTTGGAAACAAACACCCTGCTCGGATGCAGCTCTGCTCTCTGGAGAACGCAGTAAATCCACAGCTGTCAGACTACAGCCAGGGAATGGCCACAGGAAGGAATATTGGAAACATCTGGGAGCTAACTCCACCCCTCAAAGACAATAATATAAGGTGGAGAGTGTGGGAAGATGAATGAATTATTATCTAAGCCAGGAGATGGTTCTGTCAGCGCTGAGGACGGAGAATCACAACAGAGTGGCCTGCAGCAGGAAAAGCATTCTAAGTGGAGACGGGCAACCTCCGCAGAGGGGTGTGCCGTGGGGACAAAGAGCAACACAGGCCATCAGGAGGAACAGAAGCATGCAGCCCAAGAACCAATGATGCTCTTGCAAACATTGAAACTGATGCGTGAGGGCAGCAAAGAAGCAGAAACCAGTTGCCAAGGGAAGAAAGGTGAATATGCAGAGCTCTAAACACAAAGTGCTGCAGAATTCTGATAATGCTGCAGGAAATTTGGTCTAAATAGCTCACTTTTCTATTTGGAATAGAAACATCAAAAAAAAAAATCTTCCTTACCGCTACAGGTACTCTAATTTAGACACCTACAGCAAAACTTCAAGAGCCAATATACACATGCGAGAATAGTTAGAGGCCATGGGAGGGGGAGGAGGAACAAGATGTAGGTGGTATAAAAGGGAAATGGGACACAATGGAGTAAGAAGGAGTGGGTGGGGATGGGTGAGCAGGATAAAGGAGGTATATGGAGAGCAATGACTAACACTAAAGACCTTCCTAAAAATCACAAAACCTATTACTATAGAAGCTTCCTAAATATATACCCTATAGGCGGGAAACAGTGAGCCTCCTAGGTACCATAGGCTATCAAAGAAAAAGTCCAATACCAGGAATGGTTTACCTCCCTTGGAGTTGTTGGTGGGTGGGGTCCCACAGACCTAAAATTGCAGAATACTGCCTTTGCTCTTAGCTATCCTTCAGAACCTGGTAATAAACCCTACTGCCAAAGACATCACATATATCAGTCATAAAACTTGGAGAGATCAAGCTGGTACCAACCTTGGAAACTTTGTCCCTACCAGCTAGCTTTTATTCAGCTGAAAGGAGCTATGTGTACCACCAGGGGAAAAAGGTGTCATCAACTATGAGTACTGTTAACTTCAATAGCAACTGGCCTGGCGACGTTGCTTACTAGTACAATAATGGCACAAATGTTACAGAGCAACCAACCACTTTCTGATTTGATTTAAGGCCCTTTCCACAAGACAGAATCCTTGTTTCCCTTGTCTGACACTTATTAGTGTCAAGAACCCTTGGCTAGAGAGATCATAAGCCCTCAGAGAGGGCTTTATTATTCTGCTAAATGGACATAGCATTAAAAGGACTCTTAGTCATTTATAATTAACACAGTGCATCTCTCAACCATCATTACAAAAGTTTCTTTGTACAGTTAATGGCAATTACTACCAAGTCCCACAATTCATCAGCATACAGGGAACACAGGACTGCAGAGCAATAAGCTCTCAACTGGACATCAGTATCACACCCGCCTTCTCCCAAGCCTCAGGAATCATCAAAGGAAGAGAAGACAGAAAGATTCAAAAAGCCAGATGCAGTGGATGCCTACAACAAAATGCTGCTTTCCAGACATACAGCTGCACATATGAGTTCACGGTGCAAAAGACCCGCACAAGAGCAAGCCAGACAATACGTCAGAATGGAAGGAGGAGGTGGGACCAAGAAGTCCGAGCCTTGGTTGAGGGGCAGCCGGAAAGGAAAGACTGCTGCAGTGCAGAGCAGTTGGTTTTCTTCCGAGTTCAAAGGCTACGCAGCTGCCCACGCTCTAGGAGATGCTCTGTGCTATGTTCATACAAAGGTAAACCTCATGTGCTTAGTGGGTTTGAAAAGCAGACCAAATTGTATTGGGAAGAAAAAAGAGTGGGGAGGAAAGGGGATGAGGGAATGGTGGGTTAATTGAAGTGTGTTATGTGTACGTATGACATTTTTGAACAATAAAAAGGAGAGAAAAAAGAAATGCCTTCCTTTAAAGTAAATGGAAAAGCCAAGTGTGGTGGGTGGCACACGCCTTTAGATCCAAGTGTGGTGGGTGGCACACGCCTTTAGATCCAAGTGTGGTGGGTGGCACACGCCTTTAGATCCAAGCAATTGGGAGACTAAGGCATGGAATCTCTCTGAGTTAGAGGTCAGTCTGGTCTATCTGGCAAGTTCCATGTCAGCCAGAGCTACATAACAAGACATGTCTTATAAAATAAAATAAAATAAAATAAAATAAAATAAAATAAAATAAAATAAATGGAATAGTTGTAATAAACAGTGTTTATAACTTTAAAAGACCTTAAAAATGTGTTTAGATAAAACTGACCAATTTACTCTTAATATTTTAATTGCATAATTTATTTTATTAAGATATAACTAATGACTCAAAACTATATTCTAGTAAAATATGTTTGATAAGGGCTCAGACTCTAATTCATGAACTTAATTAATGTTGGCCAGCCTAATATGAACACTGTCAGATGAACCTGAGATCACACAGGAAAAGGGGGGGGGTGTCAAAGGAGATAGTCTTGGGGCACATGCCAGGGTTAGCAATGGCCTTAGTTTAATAATCATAATACTTAGATGACAAAAAAATAATAGTAAGATAATACCAGATAAATAAAATGCCCCAAGATAAATGAAGAAAATGTTAGGGGAAAAGTACAGGGGTTAGAGAGAAAGGCACTTTCTCAGCAGGGAAAGGAGTTTGCCTCCAAGCCTTAGGATCCAAGTTTACTCCATGGGATCTGCTTGGTTGCTGGAGACAGCACGCCCATGCACACACATAATAAGCAAATGGAACCGAAAAGTTCAAAGTGAGAGGAGCAAAGATTTCCCCCTGGAGGCACCTAGGAAAGCAACTGCAGTTTTTATTAAAATTGATAACATGGAATTAAAGGGAAATATTTATCACATTACTAAATGGAAACCAAAGATATTTTCAACATAATTCTATCCTCAAATAATATTTGGTAATTAGAAATTAAATACAAATTTATTTATAATACACCATATAGCCACCAAAAGGAAAGTGTTTGTTCGGCTGGAATCACCAGCTCTGCCCCATTCCTCCCTCTCCAAACCCCCCACCTCAGAATGACCGCCAAAAGTCCAGTTCTGCATTCCTGGCAGTCAAGGAAGGCTCCTTCCCTGGGGCTGCCAGCTCCCCCAAGTTCCCACCCAAAGAATTATAATTGGACACAAACCCAGCTTATGGAGTACACATCATTGCTCCATGACTACAAAGTATTTAAGTCCCCTCCTTTAGACAGGCCATGTGATTTTTCTCTTGTCCCCTCTCCCCCCACCTCCACACTCTCTCACTCTCTGGGGGCTGGAGGGTCAACTGGAAGTGCTTTGCCAAAATAAACCTAGTCTTTTACTTTAAATTTTGGCTTCATCTGGCATACTGCAGAGGCAGAGAAACCTATTATTAGGGTACAGAAAAATCTATCATAAGTATGGTTTGAAACTGTTTTATATAAAGAATATATTTCTTTACAGGTTCTTGAATGTGTATTACTCCTTGAGATCCTCACAATTCCCCAGTAGGGCATGAGAAGGTTGGGCACCTGAGACAGTGATGCTGTTTTCTTCTCCGACTTCTCTAACTGAGCAAAATCCATACAATGATGCAACTTATTAAAAGGCAAGATTAATTTTATAAATTTAAAAATAGCAAATTCCAAACATTCCACATTTTGCAACCTTCATTGAATAAAAAGAAAACATGAGGGTGTGTGTGTACAAAAGGCACTGAGTTCCTGAAAGAGTCCTTGAAGGGGAATTTACAAACTCCCTTCAACGTCTCCCAGTCTAGGAAAGAACGCTATATTAACATCTACTTGGATCTGGGCGGATCTGGCGCACGCCTTTTGTTCCAGCATTCAGGAGGCAGAGGCAAGAGGATTTTGTGAGATCAAGGCAAGCCTGGTCAACAAAGAGAGTTCCAGGACAGCCAGGGAAACACAGAGAAAACCTGTCTCAAAACAAAACAAAAGTATTTGGTTTTTCTCTTCATGAAAGTACATTGAAAACTTTAATACACACACACACACACACACACACACACACACACACACACACAAGTGAGGAGAAGTCTGACAGCATTATGTTCTGTCCACGGCTTCTAGTGAGCAGGCGCTCAGCAGCAGGCTTGTAATTAACGATATTCTGTGGGATGACTTCCTTTACCCTCATCAGCAACAGCCCACAGAGTCACAGTTTCCGGAAAAACTCTGAAGCTTCTGTGTCAGTCTGGAACCATGCAAACTACTTGACTATCATGTGGTGACTGTATTCTGGACGCAGCCCCTTTCACCCCTGAAGGGCGTCTACTTCTCTGAGGACAATCAGAGGAAGATTTGCCAAGCTGTAACGTTCTTTCCTGATGCCAGCATGTCACTTTAAGCAGATCACATTGAAGTGACCTCCTCCACCAAGGCTCAACTTCATCAACTGAAACTTTAGGTAGCCTCTACTACCCTCCGCAGGGACCTTAGGAGAGAGAACATAGCACAAATGCTGAAGCAAATGGGTTGATGAGTCAGTGATGGGCTCTGCAAAGGGAGCTGGGGCATCTGAACCAAGCATGGAGACAGCAGGGAGAGCAAAGATCCCCAAGCGCTCCCTGGGACCTCTCTAGAGAGCACATTCACAGAAATGGCACACCTTACAGCACCCACCCCACCTCCAGAAGGTCGATGTCCCAAAGGAACTTCTTTTAACACAGTCATTTTTTCCAGGTTTGGACAAAATCAGAAACAGTTTCAGTGAGAAGCACCTAATTCCGACTTGGACCTTCGGAAAAAGATGGAATCACTGTGCTCGCTGTTGAACAGACTTTCCGAAAAGGCAGACAACATATGGCCTAGTAGATGGCTGGGACATTTACGAGGCTTAGAGACACTGTGGTGGGCATGCTCACACTGTCTCACTACCAAGGCATGTGCACATGCATTTTCATTACCTTGGTAAGCTACAATAGCCCAGGTCAAGATTCCTGGCAGAACAATGGCACATATCATTGCTAATCTCATATCATATAAAGCTGTGGATGCTCTAGCTGCTCAGAGATGAAAACCTCAAGCCTTTTCAGTACACAGATAGGGCAGCTGGTATGAGTCATACCCCAGGAACCAAAAGCCAGGTTTAGCTGTGGCCTGTAAGATACCAGCCACTACTTCCCTGAGAGCTCTGGGCCTCTCAGAGGCCTCACGGCAGCCTCTCCTCACGGGGTCTCCTCACATGCTAAATATAGGGCTTCTACCTTTTGTCTGACTGAACTAAGAAAACCCAGTTTTAAATAGCACACACACACACACACCCATAACCTACAATGGTGGCAATCTCTCAAGATTTGAGCAAAGTAAAATTAAGAGAGAAAACCTTGAGAAGACAGTAATTGGGCCATTAGAGTTTCTTCTCACTAATTATCCCTGAGTGGCCATTAGCTGTGTAACCAAGGAGGAAAGTGTGTCAGCCTTCCGCGAAGCTGTCTTCAGCGTCTTATGGAATGTGCCCGAAGCCGCTGTGTAATTAACTGCCAGGGAAATGCTGAGTGAGTAGAATCAGGAAATCTAACAAATCAAACAGACTCAGCTCAACCCTCAGTGACATCACTGGAACTACTTAGAACTTCACAGTGCTCACAGCATGCATGCCTTTCCCAGAACCTCCAAAAAACAGCCAAGAACAAAACGTCAGGCTACAGTACTTACAGTTACAGATATTCAGCCAGGCATGATGGCTCCTGCTATAATCTTGGCTGAGGCAAGAGGGTTGTCACAAGTTCAAGGCCAATCTTGGCTTCATATTAAGTTCCAGAATAGCCTGGGCTACAAAATGAGATACTGTCTAAAAGAAAAAGAGTCAAAATAAAAATAAATAAATAAATAACAACCAGTACCAAAGGGTTGGAGTACGCATTACAACCACTACCAAAGGGTCGGGGTATGCATTACAACCACTACTAAAGGGTCGGGGTACACATTACAAGAACTGTCAAGCAACATGACTGCTTCAATGCCTCCTGAAAAGTTACATGAACTCCGAGAATTGGAGATGTGCCATGTGAGGCCAGAGGACACTTCAGAGATTCCCCCAAAACCTAAAAGCTATTCTGGAATCAAACACAGGAGGAAAAGGGAAGAAGCGAAATAGGGAGGAAAAGAAACTCTTAAATTCTTGTTGAATGCTCTGAAATTGAACCTTAAGATGTATTAGCATATTCCTATCTACTGGCAATACTTGTGCACCTGTGTGTGCCTACGGAGACGAATACTTGTGCACCTGTGTGTGCCTACAGAGAGAACACTTGTGCACCTGTGTGTGCCTACAGAGA
>NC_022010.1:512711-520363 GCF_000317375.1 Microtus ochrogaster | reverse complement strand
AGAACACTTGTGCACCTGTGTGTGCCTACAGAGAACACTTGTGCACCTTGTGTGCCTATGGAGAAGAATAAATCCCAAGCCCACTTGAACACTGAACTCTTTAGACTTATAATTAAACATGATCTGACATGTCCCCCATCTTGTTTGGAAAATCTAGGGCTACTTCTACGTAGACAGGAAGGCCTCTGGAGAAAGTTGTCTTCAAAACTGACTGGCACCACGTGTGGGAGCCACACCTTCAACACCAGAACTGAGGAGGCAGAGGTAGGGGAATCTCTGTGAGTTACAACCCAGCCAGGGCTGCATTGTGAGGCCTTATCTTAAATTAACAAACAAAAATAAGAATGCATAGGCAGTCCCGGAGAGCTAAAACAAGAAGAGCAACTCTACACCAGAATTCCCGGGACAGACTCTGGGAGAAGCATCCACACAGATGTCTCATCTTAAGATTATTAAAATGATCATCCAGGTTAGGGATTGCCTTCCACTCAGTGCTTTGTTGCTTTTAGGAAACTAAAAGCTAAAAAGCCATGACTATGAATCCCACACAGCTACCTGAAACCACAGCACTTTCGGATCCCATTTCCTCTTGAGAAGTCACTATTTGAGGGGTGGCTGAGGGGATGGATGAATGGTTAGGAGACCCTGTGACTATTCCAAAGGACCAGAACTCAGCTCCAGCACTCACAGTGCGCAGCTCATAACTGCTGTAGCTCTAGTTCAAGAGAAGCTTCCAAGGGCACCTCCACACACTCACATAAATAAAAAAAAAATAGAACAAAGTCATTTCTATTCTAGTTTATTGTCTGTCGCTGTGATAAAACACCCTGACCAAAAGCAACTATCTGGGAGAGAAGAGAGTTTATTTCAACACACTTTACAGTTCACCATCGACTGACATCAAGACACGAACTCGAGGCAAGAATCTGGTGACAGGAAGTAAGGTAGAGACCACGAGGGACCACTGCTCACTAAACTGTTTTCCATGGCCTGCCTGGTTACCTTCTTGTATAGCTCAGGCCCAGGGGTGGCACCACCCACAGTGGGCTGTGTCCTCCCACCTCAGTCATCACCCAGGAAAATGCCACAAAGACACGGCCACAGGCCAATCCGATGGATACAGATCCTAACTGAGGTTCCCTGTTCCCAGGTAACACTAGTTTGTGAGAGGTTGACAAAAAATGTACTAACCAGGTTGAAAAGACACTAGTTGTACACAGTGGTGCATGCTTATAACCCTGGCACCAGGAAGGCTGAGGCAGGAGGATTACCACAAGTTCAAGGCAGTCTGAGCTTGTATAGTGAATTTGAGCCTATCTGGGCTACATACCAGAATGTATATATTCAAAAATACTTTACCCCATAACCCTCTTGTTGATGATCTACACATTTTTCATGAAAAGTTAAAATACTGCTGTTCTCAGAGAAGCCATTTCTAGCCCTGTGTTCTATTGTGCTAATTATCTTTCTGATGCCCCAGCCTTCCACTGCATAGGCTATTAGCACTTGACAAGTAGCTAACCTCTTTACCAGATGGAAACTCATCTATATAATCTCTATCTATTTCAGCACCTAATTACTCACTCAAAGTGGATGTGCACACAAATCTGTTTAAGTGAGCTTTTGTCTTTTTCTTACTGTCTGAGGATATTAGGAATTGCTACTGATTTAGAACTCTCAACTAAAAACACAATGTTCATCACCAAACCAAGTTCTTAAGTTAAATTAAAAACAAACAAAACAATGACTTGAAAGGCATAGCATGTCAGCATTCTGTTTAAACGAGGGCACTGGATGAATGAACTGGCAACAAGAGGAGCTGTTTACCTCATTCTCAGAAACGTCTGCCATTCAAGACCATCCAGTGTCTGCCTCATCTCCTGAGCTGAATACCTACACTGCCTAAGTTTTGTTTTCCCAACAGCAACTGCAAATTGAGAAGAAAAGAAGAAACTCATCTCAAGAAAGAAAGAAGTAGGTAGGTGGATGCTGAAAGCTGGGGAATGACAGACAGATACAGATGGGTGGACAGACAGAAGGAAGACGGAAGACCAGGTGATAGATAACACATAGATGAATGATAGACAGATGACAGAGATACATAAAAATGAATAGGTAATTAGAAGATAGACATAAAACAGGTGGATGGATAGGAAGCTAGATGATAGATCTCCACACTGCAGAGGTTAGTTTACAAATGTATTGGGAGCTAAGCAAACAAGCTACCAATTTTATCATAAAAAGCTGATTTATTTCCTAGGCAGCAACTCTGATTTATGAAAAGTTAGATTTTGACTCTCTGGCAGCTGCTACCATGTTTGTACAGCCCTTGTCATCACACCAGATGACTGCTGAGTGACAAGACTGGTAGATTTTGTTTAAATTGTAAAGGAGACAGATGAACGCTTTTGGCTGGATGGTGAAATGTTCATCTTGGCTAATGATCACGTCTGTTATTCTCCTTAGTAAAAATTTAATTTTATTTGCTATTAACCAAGATTTTGGGTCATAGTTAGGAAAGCATGAGTAGTCAAGCGTGGTGGTGCATGCTGGGAGGTTAAGGCAGCAGAATCAAGTGTCAAGTTCAAGTCTGGGCTAAAGGAAATCCTATCTCAAAAAATTTTAAAAAGAAAGCGGAAAGAACATGAGGACACTGTCATAGTCCAGGTCAGTATCTTTGAAATTTTCTCTTTTTTTAACTGCAGTCCCAATAAAAATCAACTAAGCATACACGGCCCCCAGAAGCAGAGTGAAAGCCCTGATAATATTCCTCACACACAGCCGCACCTCTGAAAATCGCACTTGAAAGAGTCAGGACAATCGCTTAGAGGGCAAAAGTGCCGCAGCCAAGCCTGCTGATCTGAGTTCCATCCCTAAGTTACACACACAGAGAGAGAGAGAGAGAGAGAGAGAGAGAGAGACAGACAGAGACAGAGAGAGGGAGAGAGACAGAGAGAGGGAGAGAGAGGGAGAGAGACAGAGAGAGAGAGAGAGGCATATGTGCACACACACACAGAGTTAATAAAAGCAACTAGATAGTGTCATCCTTCTTATTACTGTATTTTATATTTACTATCATGAGTCCAAATGTTCACCGTTACCTCTTATGCAGATCATAACTGAGGGTGATCTAAAAAAAGTGTTCTATTACTAAATTAAGACATAAACAGAGAGACCACACTGTCCTATGGAGTTGCACCTTATAGGCTGAACCTGCAGCAGCCACATCTATGCAGCCTACACGCGTGCTTTTGTCCTATCCCACTTGACAACAGAAATGGAATCTGTACACCATTACCTGACTTTGTGCAATACATCCAGAAGTACACCCAACAGAAACTTTGAAAATTAAAACACAACTCTAAAACATTAATTTGTCTTGCTACAGGGAAATAGAAGCAACAGACTGGCATCTCTACAAAGAACCCCTTATTCTATTTTACATGGGAATATTTGACATTTTGGAGAAAATTACAAATGAGCATATCATCAAAAGAAACCTTAAACCCAAGAAAGGATTATCCAGCTCCTCCATGACTAATGAGTGTCAAATGTCGCTATTCCTTATGTATCTTAGCAATAACTACCAACTTAAGGCTGAATGAACCTCCACTTAAAGAAAAAATTGCGAACAAGTTGGTAGAACTATATGATTAAGACATTAATTAAAAAAATCTTCAGTTGCTACTTCAAATCAAGATCTATAACAAATACCTATCAAGGAAGAGAGGAGGCATGGCCATGTGCTGTGGTCTAGGCTAAGCCTTCAGCAGACTGGGCGTGAGTATGTTTGCAGTGCGTCTGAGTAATGAGCAAGGGGGACAAAGAGCAAGTGTAAGCATCAGAGTGCAGAGGTGAAGTCAGCATGATAGAAGCAATGTTGCCGTGAACATGGAGAGAAAGGTGGCTCTGACCTCACTCTCACTGCTAAATGGCATTGATGAGCACGAAGGAATTTCATTTCTGAATGGGAAGCCATATGGTTTCTCAGAAGGTAATGGTCAGCAGTCCTTATATACAAATGCCAGTCCACAAACACTTTGACCGTCACATGTTCTCACTCTACCTACTTCTCAGCTCTGTACAGTCCACATCGTTTGCCATTCAACAAACATAAAACCAGGGAGCAACGACAATAAGGCCATTGCACTCAGACTTCCTGAAACCATGACAATCTGCACAATGCCTGACAAGATTGGGCCCAGCAACATCCATCACAAACTGGAGAGGGACTCACAGAGCTGCATCCTGCCCTGAGAAGCTACTGGTCATTAATGGTTGGTGGTGGGCGGGACAGACATTTTTGTGCATAGCATGGCCACTGGTAAGCTGGCCATGCTCCTATAAACAAACTATCACCTGTGTGATGTTTTAATCTTTTGGCTTTTTGAGGGGCCCACTACCCAGCTCCCAAATAAATCATACACAGAGGCTTATTCTTAGTTAGGAATACCTGGCCTTAGTTTGGCTTATTTTTTTTTGTCAGCTTTTCTTAAATTATTCTGATTACCTTTTGCCTCTGGGCTTTTTTTTTTCTTTGTCTGTATACTTTTCTTTGTTCTCCATGGCTTGCCGTGTAGCCGGGTGACTGGTCCCTGATGTCCTCCTCTTCTTACTCCTTTTGCTCCTTGTTTCTCATTCTATTTATCCTCTCTGCCTGACAGCCCCACCTATTCTTGCTCCTGTCTTGGTATTGACTGTTCAGCTCTTTATTAGGACCATCAGCTGTTTTAGAAAAAGAATCACAGCTTCACAGAGTTAAACAAATAAACAAATGAAGCATAAACAAAAGGAACACACCTTAAAATAATATCCCTCAAAACCCATATGCCTGTAAACAACCCTAAAGGAACTCATTGGGATATCACACACACACACACACACACACACACACACACACACACACACACGGGGTAGGGAGGTATGATCAGCAGCATTATATATTTCTTAAATGTCAAAATGAAATCCATTAAAAGCTCAAACAACAAGTTGTCCTTAATTTAGAAAACCTGAAAGTCTGGCTGGGTGCTGTGACCATGCCTTTAATCCTAGCATGGGGAGGCATGAAGATCTGTGAGCTGAAGGGTAGACT
Source organism: Microtus ochrogaster (assembly GCF_000317375.1). NCBI lineage: Eukaryota > Metazoa > Chordata > Mammalia > Rodentia > Cricetidae > Microtus > Microtus ochrogaster. The sequence continues at coordinate 515,271 of NC_022010.1, read as the reverse complement.
TGTCTACATAGTGCATTCCAGGCTAGCCAGGGCTACAGAGTAAGACTCTGTCCCAAAAACAAAGCAAACCCAAAGATCTAATTTTTAGTTTTAAAATCAGTTATGATTTAGGTGTGATCCTGACATTGCTGATAGTCCCTTATTGTTTCCCATGGATTTAGGTGTGATTCTGACATTGCTTATTTCTGGACATTCTAAATTTCCCAATTTTAGATGACAGATACAGCGGCAGCTTCATTAAAGTATTATAAAATTTTACGTAGCATTTTCCAGACTGTCAATGACTCTATAACCACTGAACTAAAGTAATTCATAATTCCATTCAAATAAACAGGGTCATGCAAAAATATGCATGGCTGTGTGCACTGTGCCACATCTCATAGCTGTATCACCTGTCTGTCTGTGAAAACAGGAGCAATGTTTCCAAATGCTGATGCGCCAGCACAGTACATGCGCACAGTACACACTGCCATGACAAGGTGACAATGGCAGTTGCATGGCCTTTATTATTAGTGAAAGTACAAATGAATAGTAACAAGAGTCCCTAAACAACACCTAGTCTCTACAGTCAAGGCCAAGAGAAGCTCTGGTACAAGTCAAGCCCCTAAGCAAGCCTGCAAGGAGACACCATGGGACCCCAAGCATATCCAGCTCCACACTGTCAGGAAGGAAAAACTTTTCTACTGGAAAACTTGCCAAGAATACTCATCCTCTTATTTAATCTTGTACTATTAAAAACATGAGTCCTTTGAGAAGAAAGTGGAACCTATAGATACTATTTTTTAGGAAAAAACAGTGGGAACATCTTTTAAGGACTATGAAATATACACTGTCTCTTAGAAGTTATCTTTTGTCTCTGGGGAAATACTAAATCCAGGAGCTTGATCATGGATTTCTATTATGCCACATCATGATCCTGTTGCCTTTCTGTGTGACTGTAAAAGTCTTCTTATGTGACTTCCTTCCCTTGTCTTCTTCCTCCTTTCATTTCCCTCCAACTAATTTCAACTGTGTAAAGGCTATCTCTATATGGACAACATTTTCACATCTAATCCTCAAAGACATGTTAAGAAAGCAATTCTTGGGCTGGAGAGATGGCTCAGAGGTTAAGAGCACTGACTGCACTTTCAGAGGTCTTGAGTTCAATTCCCAGCAACCACATGGTGGCTCACAACCATTGATAATAAGATCTGGTGCCCTCTTCTGGTGTGTGCATGTTAACAGAATATTGTATGCATAATAAATAAATGAATCTTAAAAAAGAAAGCAATTCCTAAAACTGGCCCTTTTGTGTTGCCAAAGAAGGGACATACAAGAAAGCATCTAACCTCTTGCCAGACTCGTGTCTCTTATGACCCTACAATGAGCCAAAGAATTCTGCAGAGGGAGTAACTACATATACCTCTTCCAAAACTTTAACAACTGAGGCTATCTTTCAATTTTACAGAACATGGTTTAGAAACTAGTTTTTCTAAATTAAAAAAAAAAAAGAATGTGGGCATCTGTGGTAGTTTGAAAGAAAACAGCCCCCAAAGGGAGTGGCACTATTAGGAGGTGTGGTCTTGTTGGAAGACGTGTATCACTGTGGAGGCAGGCTTTGAGGTCTCATATGCTCAAGATATCACCCAATGTCTCAGACCACTTTCTGTTGCCTGCATGTCAAGATGCAGCTCTCAGCTCCAGCATGGACTCTCAGGACTCTCTGCCTGCACGCCACTATGTCACACCATGATGGTAACAGACTGAACCTGAAAATGTAAACCACCCAATTAAATATTTTACCTTTGTAAGAGCTGCCATGGCCACAGTGTCTCTTCATAGCAACAGAAACCCTAGGACAGCATCATCCATACGTTCAAAAGCTCTTTATGACTATGTAACTAAACTACTGGACAAAGGAGGATGGTGTGCTATAAAGAGAGCAGAAGTCCCAGGGTCAACATCACAGAAATAAAAAAAAATGTTTTAAAACCTCTAGGTTAAGAGTGACAACATGATGCGTGTAAAATTACCTTCAGACTATGTATATGAGGAGTACAGGAACCAAATGAACTCTGTGGTTAGGCATGAATCCCATTTCCAAGACATCTTAGTATGTATATGTGAATGTTCCAAAACCTGCAAAAGCCCCAAATCCAAACTGTTTGGCATACTAATAGACCACCAATAAATGCATACTGAAGTAAGTAATTAATCTGTTCATCCAAGTTTGGTGACAATTGAGACTTCTAGAAAAAGATGTGGCTTCTGAATTATCTGAAATTTTTGTCCCCTCCTAGCTTTGCCTTTCTACCTGATCCTGCTCTGATCCTATCAAAAAGCTATGGTTTCTGTTTGATGCTGAGAACTAACAGTCAAAATGCTATCCTCCCTCCTGGATCTCAAACACAGGAATGTCTCTACCCTAAGAAACACTGCACTTGGGATTGAGAAAGAGAAAAATTCTAGTACAATTGAATAAGAATGGCCCCCTAGCCCATATATTTGAATGTCTGGTTCCCGGTTGTGGAACTGTTCTGGGAAGGTTTAGGAACTGGGGCCTTGTTGGAGGAGCTGTTTC
>NC_022010.1:509980-512611 GCF_000317375.1 Microtus ochrogaster | reverse complement strand
CTCTCTCTCTCTCTCTCCCTCTCTCTCTCTCTCTCCCTCCCCCCCTTTCTAGTTCTCTCCAGTTCATGTGATCAGATATAAGCCCTCAACTACTGCTTTAGCACCATGCCTGCCGTCACTCTCCCTGTGATGACTGTCATGGACTGACCCTCTAAAACTGCAAGCAAGCCCCCAATTAAATGCTTTCTTTTTCTAAGTTGCCTTGGTGTCTCTTCACAGCAATAGAACAGTGACAAGAAAATACACTATCTTCAACTCACTGCAGCCAAAAGAAACCCCTATAGCATGCAAAGATATCTCTGTGTGTGCATGTGTTACAAACCCCACATGTGCTTATGAAGGCCAGAGATCACCATCATTCTTTTATTTTTAGAGACAGGCAGACAACCTGTGTCTGGAGCTCACTGTTCTAGCTAGCCTGGCTCCATTACCCTCCTGTCTCCACCTCTCTCTTTCCTCCAGAGCTAAGGTTACTGATGAACGCATCACTATGACCAGTTTTTACCTGAGTGCTGGGAATACAAACTCAGGTTTGTGATTGGCATTTTACCCACTAAACCATCTCCCCAGCCTTCAAGACTTTATTTCAAACATTTCCAGAAGCTCAGATGCTCAAGAAATTTATACTTTTGTAGACAACTGCAGCCTAACAGTAACTTGGGTCTCGTCATTAGCATCACTGTTAACTATTAAGACACACAGTACTCAGTCCTTTTTCACTGCTTTCCAGTTAATTCGACTGTGTTAGAAAGCCATTCCTCTCACGTGAGTTTCTCTGTTTTATCCATATATAGGCTACCTTTCCCAAATGGCACAATTAAGTACTTAAAACAAGAGAAGCAGAATCTGTCTCCACAGAATGCCCAGACACATGCCAGTCCTTCAACCCAGAGCAATTACCCAGAAGCCTAATGGCCATCTAATTTAAAAATTTCAGGGACAGTGGGCAGACGCTCGCTATCACACTGTCCCTCCTCTGTGGTCTCCTGGCCTAGTCGAAATGCATTATTCTCTTGGAAGAGATGTGTAAGCTCTGTCCAAAAGCTCTGGAATATGATTTTTTAAATAAGTGAAGACTGCATCTAACAGAAATTCAAACAGAAGTGTGAATTAAAAGGGTAATTTCAGATGTAGTAAAAAGCTGTAATGTCCATTCAAAGTAATGAAGGCACACAGCATTAATCTCCTAAAAAGATTCGATGCTATGAGAAAAGCAATTCTGTTTCTTAGTGGGAACAAATTAAGATGATTTCCCTTACAGAAATTGCCATAATTACAAGTAATTATCTTGTACTCTCCAAATTCACCACTATAGCACATTCTGCAAATATCATTTCCTTCAAATGCTTGATTTGGAAATCCAGGAGCATTACTGCTTTGTGAATTGTGCCAGCGTGCTCAAACCAAGCACCGTGCCACACTGCGTGTGGTGAAGAGGCTGCACTCTGAAGCTGGAAGAGCCTGTAATTCCAAATTTATGATATTTCCGTCATCAGGTAAGTACAAGCAGAGTGAAAATGGCAAACAATCAAAGACAGCTGAATCAAATGTGGACTCGTGCATAAAACAATGGGGAAATCATTCTGATGTGCATGGGATAATCACGGAAACCATGTAAACAGCTGCTGCCATTTTTGTAAAAGTCCTCGCAGAGCCAAGTAAAATCTCATCATTTGCAGCCTACTCAGTTTTTTTATTTTCCTTTAATATGAAAATGTGAGAAAAACTAGTTACTGACTGGGTATCAAGAGGAGACTAAGCATGAGAAACCTAATTTCCCCATCTTTGGGGCCAATCACCACCCAAATTTCAGCTGGCAAGGGAAGTCTCCTCGCTAGCCAAACTGGGATCCCTTACCATGGTGAAAGCCATGCCCAGAGTCTGCCTCTCCCACCATCACTCTCACGCCTGCAACAGGCTCATCTCTGCCTAGCAAAAACCAGCAGACCCTCCAGCGTGATCGAAATGCTACTCCATCATAAAGACACTTGGTCCACGCGTTTCCATCCAACTCCATCCTCCCACCTCGCCAGCCCAGCTGGGACTCCCACTTCATCCCTCTTCTGCTGCTACCCTGGTGCTGCCTGGGATGTAACACCAGGCATTTGAAGGATTTGTACACTTGTCTCATTTTCTCTTCTAAGTTATAAGCTGAGAAACCTATATTTCCACATCTTGTGACTATACTAAATATTTAATACTGTGATCATTCAAAATAAATTTGATTTTTAAAATTGTTCCCATTGAAAAGCCTATCATTGAAGCGGTCTCTAAAAGGCTACAAAGTATGAATAAATACCTGATTTTATTTATAAAAGCTGCACATGTCATTTTAGTATTTAAAACCCATCTACAGTAACATAATAAGCTCTGTGACTATTAACCTTTCCTGGTCCTTGTTTGGTACCATTTTCAGTATTCTCTTTCAGTATTCAAGTGCACCAAGGACCTCATGCATGTATACAAGAGCTGTACTTCTAAGATGAAGCCCTAACCAAGGCCAACACAAACGTTAAAATAGCCGGGCGGTGGTGGCGCACGCCTATAATCCCAGCACTCGGGAGGCAGAGGCAGGCGGATCTCTGTGAGTTCGAGGCCAGCCTGGTCTACCAGAGATAGTTCCAGGACAGG
>NC_022010.1:505787-509880 GCF_000317375.1 Microtus ochrogaster | reverse complement strand
AAAAAAAAAAAAAAAAAAAAAAAAAAAGTTAAAATAAACGTGCTTGCATGTTTACACAGTCAATAACCTAGAATTTAAAGGCTCACCTTTATATCTTTCTTTCTCTCTCCCTTTCTCTTTCTCTCCCTTTCTTTCCCTCTTTCTTTCTTCCCCTTCCTTCCTTTCCTTTTTTTCTTGATTTTCTCATATAACCCAGGCATCCCTTGAGTTGACTATGCAAATAAAAGTGACTTTGAACTTCTGAGCCTCCGACATCCTGCATATTGCATACTGGGATTCTAAGAACTCACCACCGTGTCCACGTAACGCAGTGTATGAAGCAACCTAAAGGCTATGAGGCCTGTGGGGCAAGCACTGCACGACTGACTGGCTAGCGTGCTACGACTAGAAGTTTTATGCTAGTTTCTCCATATTTTTACTGCTGCTTCTTTTTAGTAATGTTTTGTTTTCTATTTTTTATTATTTTATGTGTATGAGTATTTTGCTTGCATGCATGCCGGTGTAACGTGTGCATGCAGGGCTCACTAATGTCAGAATAGGGCACTGGAACTGGAGTTAGAAACCGTTGTGAACTGCCATGTGGGTGCTCTTAACCAGTAAGCCATCTCTCCAACCTTGTTTTCTATTTTTACCCTGTTCTAATAAACATGCCAGCAGTATATTCTATAGATGTTTAATATTTTAAATTTTAACTTTAAGAACTTTTCATCCTAGAGATAGAGAGAGGGCTCAACAATTAAAAGAATGTACAGCAGACCTATTGGGTACCCGCACCCACAGGGAACAGGGCACAGCCACAGGTAACTCCAGCACCAGAGATCCACAGACACCTGCACCCGTCTGTACATACCACCCACCACACACGAATAAATATAAACCTTAAAAAAATTTACACTCTCACTTGTCCATTTTTAGTCCAGTATGAAGCAGTGTAAATAAATACTACAGACTACTTAGGAAATAAAGTCATAGAGTTCTACCCAAATTAGCAAGGATCATTTGCTCAGTTACAGTTCTTTGGGGGAAAACATTAATTCTGCCCAGTCACTTTAAATCGTTTCTTCCATAAGCAATATAAGCGACATAGTGTCTGTATAGTTCATGAAAAGTGCTGAGGAACCACAGCTATCCCAGAAACAGAGTGACGACAACATTCAGATGGTGCCCTATGTGCCAGTGAGGTCTACTCTGAATTTGTATAGACTGTTTCCTCTTCACAAGTCATTCTATCATCACTGGAAGTAGCCACTTACTCCCCTTATGCTTGGTCCACTCTGACCTAGGGTTGGTCTTCCCTTGTTGTTCAGTATGTGGAGTTTGTGATTAACATCCTCTCCCTATCTCTGCTTCTAACTGCATTCTTGTCCTGTCTACAAAGGTCACTCTTAATGCAGTTCCTCAGCTGCCCAAGGACCCCACCAAAGGGGCCCTATCTCTACCGTAGCCAGTCTTCAGAGACTAATACTGATGGTTCACAAGTCTCTCTTCCAGCTATAGCAACTGATTATATGGAGCCCATTTCTTAGCAGGTAGCTGGACAACTGTCTTAGTCAGGGTCACTACTGCTGTGATTGAACATGGCGACAACGTGACTGGGTAGACTCACAGTTCCATATGACAGTCAAAGGCAGTCAGGACAGGAGCTCAAGCAGGGCAGGATCCTAGAGACAGGAGCTGATGCTTACTGACTTGTTCCTCATGGCTTGCTCAGCCTGCTTTCTTATAGAACCCAGGACCACTAGACCAGAAGTGGCACTACCCATAATAGGCTGGCCCTCCCCTTCAATCATTAATAAAGAAAATGTCCTACAGCTGGATATTATAGAGGCATTGTTTTCTTCAACTGAGGCTTCTTCCTCTCTGATGACTTTAGTTTGTGTCAAGCTGACATAAAACAAGCCAGTACAACTGACCCCTTGTCAACTTCACACAAACACATAACTTTTCAATTAGAACCTTTCCTTTCTCAGTTAGCCTCAAGATGGTTCATTAATATTAACATCACAACATAAAACATAAGTAACTTTCAAAGTCCCACAGACTTTATAAATTCAAACACATTAAAAGTTCAGTCTCCTTAAAAATTCAAAATCTCAAACTGGGCAGTGGTGGTGCACACCTTTAATCCCAGCACTCAGGAGGCAGAGGCAAACGGATCTCTGTAATTTCAAGGCCAGCCTTGTCTACAGAGTAAATTCCAGAACAGCCAGGACTACACAGAAAAAACCCTGTCTTAAAAAAAATTAAAAAAGGAAAGGAAGGGAGGGAGGAAGGGAGGGAGGGAGGGAGAGAGGGAGGGAGGGAGAGAGGAAGGAATAAGGCTGTCTAAAAAGATCATGACTCTAACATCGCTAATACATTTCTTTATACTGTTCAATCAAAAGCATAACTTTATTTGGGGGGGGGTCTCATGTAGCTCAAGCTGCTCACAAACCACAAGAGAGCAGGATTACAGCAAATTCCTAATCCACCCTCCTTTACCTTCAACGTGCTAGAATCAAAGGTATGTGTCACCACGTCCAATTGATGGTGTCCTAGAAATCAAACCCAGGGCTTCATGCACCCTGGGCAAACACTCTCCTGGCTGAGCTGCAGCCCATCTACTTATGCTGGATACTCTCTATTCCACAGACACAACGAATATGCATGTAAGTGCAGCTTGCCACATACCAAACCCAAGATAATCTTGAAAGTGTGGATGTGTGGTATGTATTCCAGGTATAAAAACATGGAGAAAATAAGGCATGCTAACAATATATAAGCAATGAGCTTATAATTCTTGTAAGTATCATAGACAAAGTTCTCATTTATTCAATGACTGACACTATAATTTAGTCTATTTTAAAATTTCAAATATTTTTTAATCCTAAAATTCATATGGAAGTACAAAAACCCAGACTAACCAAAACAATACTAAGCAGAAAAAGAAATGCTGCAGATAACAGAAACCTGACCTCCAATTACTCCACAGAGCATAGTAACAAAGACAGCAGGGCCCCGGCACAAAGCAGCCATACAGACCATTGGGACAGGTGAAAACAAACCCACAAGGTACAGCCACCCAGTAGCATTTTCAACAAATGGTGCTGGGAGGGCTGGATGTGCACGTGTGACAAATCACACTAGATCCATATCTCCCATCGCACATGAAACTGAACTCAAAGTAGATCAGACACCATCGAGAAAAGTCTGAAATGTCAGGGAGAACCCGAGGACACGGAAGTGGCAGGTGCTTTCTGAGAAGGACTACTATGCTCAGCAAGACCTCCAGGAATTGACAGTAAGGTTCCACACTATAGAGGAGCAGCACTGAGGGAAGAAACCTTTGCCAGTCATACACTGGGCATCTAAAATCTACAAATAACTACAAAAAAATTAAACGCCAAAAGAACCAAATCCCAACTGAACGGGCGGTTCTCAAAAGAACTAGGCAAGAAGTACTTAAAAGTATGTATAGTATCCTCAACCACTGTGGAAAAGCACATGGAAACGACACTGAGATCCCATCTCACCCCAGGAAGAATGACTGTTACTACGAAAACAGTGACTAAACGTGCTGGGGAGGGTGCGGGCGGAGGAGCCCTTACACACTGGTGATGGGATATAAACGTGTACAGCTCCTACAGACTCCTCAGAATAACTAAAACAGGGCCTGGAGAGATGGCTCACTGGTTAAGAGCACTGGCTGCTCTTCCAGAGGACAAGGGTTCAATTTCAGAACTCACATGGTGGCTCACAGCTGTCTGTAATTCCACGTCTAGGGGATCCAACACCATCTTTTGACTTCCAAAGCAGACACCAGGTAAGTAGTACACAGACATATGTGGAAGCAAAACACCCAAACACATTTAAAAAAATAAATAAACTAAAAGTAGAACTGTCTAGTTCTCAAGAAGGCTAGGTGGGTAAAAGCACTTGCTACCAAGCTGGACAACTTGAGTTCAGTTCCCAGGCCCCACATGATGAAAGAAGAGAACCAACTCCCACAAATTGTTCTCTGACCTCTACAGGTACATGGGTACATGCGCTCGCTCTCTCTCTCTCTCTCTCTCTCTCTCTCTCTCTCTCTCTCTCTCACACACACACACACACA
>NC_022010.1:489564-505672 GCF_000317375.1 Microtus ochrogaster | reverse complement strand
CACCACGAAAGAAAGAAAGAAAAAAGAGAGGGAAGGAAGGAAAGAGGGATGAAAAGATGGAGGGAGGGAGGGAGAGGAGGGAGGGAGGGGAGGGGAGGGAAGGGAAGAAGGGAGGAAAAAATTTTAAAAATAACTCCTATGTGATCATATATAGCACTTCTGGGTATATTCCCAAAGCCCTAAGTCAGCACATGACACAGAGATGCCAGCACATCTATGTTATTGTTCACTGTTTCCAACAATCTAACATGGAACCACCAAGAGGTCCACCAACAGAAGCTTGCACTTGCTATGAAGAAGCTTGTTTGTTGGCAGGAAAATGGACACAACGTGTTAAGTAAAAACAAACCAGACAAGAAAAAGACAAAATACTATTTTCTTTCATGTACAGGCTTTAAATTTAAATATATGTATGTCATGAAAGCAGACGAGAAGCTGTTTGGGGAGGAGGAGAATCAGTGGGGAGGTGACAAAGAGCATTGGACAAAGACACACACCTATGAAAACGTCATAAGGTAACTCGTGATTTTGTACACTAACTAGAAATACGAAGAAAAAGAAAAATAATGTGTTTTTAGTTTGATTAAAGCATTAGACAAGAGCAAACAATCATTTATCAATGGAAAACTATAACAAACAGTTTTTGTTTTATCTTACTCTCTTTTATTTTGTCATGTCTGGTTGTCTCTTAGAAGCACTTTCTTTTCTAAAAGAGACAGAAAGGGAGTGCGTCTGGATGGAAGAGGGGGTGGAGGAACTGGGAGAAGTAGAGGGAGGGGAAACTATATTCAGATTATATTTTATGAGAAAATAATCTGTTTAATAAAGGAGGAAAATAAAATGAATAAAACTTTAAAAAAGAAAATTTGGGATTATAACAAAGTTATCCAGGGCACCCAACAAGGTTTCCTGCAGTTTTCTACCCTCTCGTCTCCCTCCACTACCTTTCTAGGCTAAGTCAAACCTGTAAATCAAATGTTTGGAGAATATATACCCAGACACAGTGAGTTCCCACAATGCCCTCTAGCTCCCTCTTCCTCTAGGCTCTTCCTCCAGATGTCAGCTGTTCCACAACTCAGTTTTGCCTTAAGAATATATGCGTGTCTAACAGTCTGAGATCATATAATGTAAATCAGAAACATCACCAGTGATGCTGAATCTACAGACACATTTCTGAATGGACATTGTTGTACAGAATCAGATACACGCTAATGAAAACTTAAAATTGAGAGATATCTATCAGCAGGTGACAAATATTACCAAGATTAGTTTGTGCATTTTTTCTAAACATGCTATTTATTACACAAAAGGTGTAAGTTAAGGAATATTATTTTACATTTTTTCTTAAACTGTGTGCAAAAAGGACAAAATGCTAAAAGAAAATAATAATAACAAAGAACACTAACAGAATAATCTAAAGGACAAAATATGCCAGAAAAGGAACAAAACTAAAGAGCTTAGCCATGTGAGAATGTGAAAATTCTTAACTGCGAAACCTTAAAAGGGGGTGAAGAAAGTACAGAAGTGTCACATGATTCCTGAAAATGTGGGTTAATGAAATAATTTTGAGTTTTCAATAAAACTGCGTGGTTTTAGCCATAAACAAAATCAAATTCTTACTCCTGAGGCAGGCACTGTTGTTGACAACACATACATTCGCTAGGGAAACTGGAGCTGACAGAACCAGCCAGGACTCCAGGCTTTGCCTGCCCCTCCTGTATTCTCCATAACGTGTCATCATGGTGACAGACTAGCAAAAGGAAGGCAGCTGCTGGTGCTTTTCTTCAAGCTGGGCCAATTAAATTCTGCAGCCTCTCACATGGCATGTTTACTAGCTCATCCTGGACAGCAAAAATGCCAACACAGATTTCCTCATCTCTTACATCCTTCACTCTTATCTAATCTATAAACTATCCCACAAGTGCTGCAGTGTTCCTGAATCTTGTATAGTTGACCACTCGCTACCAAATATACAGAATTAAAGATACGTAGGGCTGGGGTTGGGAATGTAACTCAGTGGGTATAGTGCTTAGGGCAACAAGAATGAGAACCAGAGTTCGGATCCCAGCACCAAACTCAAAGCCAAGTGATTCCAAGCACATCCAGTAACAGCAGGAGCCTGCAGGCAGCCCATCTACCCTAACGACCCAGTGACAGACCCTATCTCTGTAGAGGGGTGGAGTTCACCATCCTCACCTCTCCCTAAGGATTTATATACAGCTAACAATGGAGGGTGGAGACCTTACTCTCACCTACATGTTGATTTAAACAATTTAGTAAAACTCACTGAAAGGAGGAGCTGGTTGGGAAAAGAAAGGGATTGTCAGAAATAGAAGGGGCAGGTAAGGAGAAAGGGTGAAGCTAAGTACAGTGATGCCCGATTATGAATAATTGACACATGATACTAAAGAATCAAAATATAAGGCAAATAGTGATTGAGAAAGACACCTAATATAGAGCTCTATTCTCTACATGCCTGTGTACACACTCATGCACACCTGCACATACACAAACATATATACACACATATGCCACACAAATAATAACATACTGAGGACTGAAGAGAACAAAATTTAATACAGTAGGTCACTATCATGGCACTGATGCACCGATAGCTTGTGATCAGTGTGAAATGTATCACTAGTCACTTCAATGCTTTTCCTTTTTCAGTTGAAGTAAAGTTGAGATGAGACTACTCATTGGTAAGAGTACATCTCAGTGACATTTACTAGATGTACAACATTATAAAAAGCTGCCATCCCATGAGTGTGACGATATTTTTAATAGGTACACAATTCAGATAATCCTTTTCATGAGTCACCCTCACTTCTATGCAATATAACATTCTCAAAAGGTTAAGAAGGCAGGCCTGAACCAGCACTCTCCAGGGGACCAGGCCCGAGCCAGGGTTCTCCACAGGACCAGGCCCAACCCAGAGACCTCCACAGGAGCAGTCCTGAGCCAGCCACCTCACAGAACCAGACCCTCAGCAGGAGCAGGCCCAAACAACCACCAAGATTGCAGAACGACACCCGGGAGTGCCAAGCAATATCAGGAAACATCCAGTGACCTCCGGGGTGCCTGGAATCATGGCCCTGACTACATCATGAGGGGCAACCATCTGAACCTTGGATCCACTGGCACCTGGAAAATTGATCACCAGAGACACAGCCCCAACTACACCAATCAGAGGAAAAGATGGGTAGACAAAGTAAGAACACACTCAACACCACAAAGAGCAACACAACACCAACAAAAACAGGTGGCTCTACAATAGCAAGACTTAAATACCCCAATATAGATGAAGCAGGAAAAAAATAACTTTAGGAGAATATTCAAGGCCCTTGAAAAGGAAATGAAAAATTACTTCAAAGAAATGGAAGAAAAGACAAACAAAAAACTAGAAGAAAACAACAAATCCCTTAAAGAAAACCAAGAAAACTAATCAAATAGATGAAAGAAATGATACAAGACTTGAAAAACAAAATAAAGAAAATAAAGAAAACACAAACCAAGCGAATTCTGGAAACAGAAAATATGGGAAAATGATCAGGAACCACAAATGCAAGCATAAAGAGAAGAATATAACAGATGGAAGAGAGAATCTCAAGTACTGAAGATGTAATAGTAGAAATAGACTCAGTGCCAAAGAAAACATTAAGTCCAACAAAAGTTTAACACAAAATATCCAGGAAATATGGGACACCATGAAAAGACCAAACCTATTTATAATAGGAATATAAGAAGGAGAAGAAGTCCAACTCAAAAGTAGAGAAAATATATTCAACAAAATCATTGAGAAAAACTTTCCAAACATAAAGAAAGATATGCATTTGAAGATAAAAGAAGCTTACAGAAATAGACAGGATCAAAAATAAAAGTACCTTCGTCACATAATAATCAAAACACTAGGCCGGGCGATGGTGGCGCACGCCTTTAATCCCAGCACTCGGGAGGCAGAGGCAGGCGGATCTCTGTGAGTTCGAGACCAGCCTGGTCTACAGAGCTAGTTCCAGGACAGGCTCCAAAGCCACAGAGAAACCCTGTCTCGAAAAACCAAAAAAACAAACAAACAAAAAAAAATAATCAAAACACTAAACATACAGAATAAAGAAAAACTATTGAGAACTGCAAAGAATAAAGGCAAAGTAGCATATAAAGGCAGACCTACAAGAACTACACCTGACTTCTAAATGGAAACAGAAACTCTTGGTCAAGCGTTATACAGACATTAAGAGACCACGGATGCCAGCCCAGACTACTATACTCAGCAAAACTTCCAATCACCATAGACGGACAAAACAAGATATTCCATGACAGAGCCACATTTAACCAATAACCACAAATACAGCCCTACAGAAAGTACTAGAAGAAAAACTCCAACCCAAGGAAGTTAGCTACATCCACAAAAACACAGACAATAGATAATCTCACAGCAGCAAATCCCCCCAAAAAAGAAAAAACACACACAATAACATCATCAACAACAAACTCTAAAATAACAGGAACAAACAATTAATATCTCTTAATATAAATGAACTTAACTCACCCATAAAAAGACACAGGTTCAGAGATTGGATACGAAAAACAGATTCCATCCTTCTGCTGCATACAAGAAATACACCTCAAAGACAGACACTGCCTCAGAGTAAAGGATTAGGAAAATTTTTCCAATCAAATGAACCTAAGAAACAAGCTGGTGTAGCTATCCTAATATCTAGCAAAATAGACTTCAAACTAAAGTCAATCAAAGGAGACAAAGAAGGACATTTCATATTAGTCACAGGAAAAATCCATCAAAAAGAAATCTCAATACTGAATGTCTATGCCCCAAATACAAAAGCACCCACATATATAAAAGAAACACTACTAAAGCTTAAATCACATATTAAACCCCACACACTAATAGTGAGAGACTTCAATACCCCACTCTCACCACTGAATAGGTCTGCCACAGAAACTTAACAGAGAAATAAGAAAACTAATAGATGTTAACTCAAATGGATTTAACAGACATCTATAGAACATTCCATTCAAACATAAAAGAATATACCTTCTTCTCAGCACCTTATGGAACCTTCTCAAAAACTGACCATGTACTAGGTAACAAAGCAAACCTCAACAGATACAAAAAAAAAAAAAAATAGGAATAACTCCATGTATCTTATCGAATCACCATGGCTTAAAATTAGAATTCAACAGCAACACTAATTTCAGAAAGCCCACAAACATATGAAAATTAAACAATGCTCATCTAGAAGAAATAAAGGAAGAAATTAAAGACTTCCTAAAATTCAATGAAAATGGCCACACAACATACCCAAATTTATGGGACACAATGAAAGCAATGTTAAGAGGAAATTTCATAGCACTAAATGTCTACATGAAGAAGCTGGAAAAATCCCACACTAGTGAGTTAACAGAACACCTGAAAGCTCTAGAACAAAAGAAGCAAACTCGCCCAGGAGGCCTAGATTCCAGGAAATAAACAAATTGAGAGCTGAAATCAACAAAATAGAAACAAAGAAAACAATACAAAGAATCAATGAGGTGAAGAGTTGGTTCTTCAAGAAAATCAACAAAATAGACAAAACTTTATCCAAACTAACCAAAAGGCAGGGAGTGAATATCCAAATTAACAAAATCAGGAATGAAAAGGGGGGCATAACAACAAACACGGAGGAAATCCAGGGAATCATTAGGTCATATTTTGAAACCTGTACTCTACAAAATTGGAAAACGTAAAGGAAATTAATAATTTTCTGGATAAATATCACTTACCAAAATTAAATCAAGACCAGATAAGCAACTTAAATAGACCTATAACTGCTGAAGAAATAGAAACAGTCATCAAGAGTCTCCCAATCAAAAAAAGCCCAGGACCAGATGGTTTCGGTACAGAATTCTACAAGATTTTCAAAGAAGAACTAATAACAATACTCCTCAAATTGTTCCACACAATAGAAACAGAAGGAACATTTCCAAACTCTTTTTACAAGGCTACAATTACCTTGATACACAAACCACACAAAGACATTACTAAGAAAGAGAATTACAGACCAATCTCACTCATGAACATTGATGCAAAAATACGCAATAAAATACTGGCAAACCGAATCCAAGAACACAACAGAACCATCATCCACTATGATCAAGTTGGCTTCATCCCAGAGATGCAGGGATGGTTTAACATACAAAAATCTGTCAATGTAATCCACCATATAAAAAAAACACATGATCATCTCATTAGTTGCTGAAAAAAAGCCTTCAACAAAATACAACACTGCTTCATGATAAAGGTCTTGGAGAGAACAGGGATACTAGGAACATACCTAAACATAATTAAGGCAATATGCAACAAGCCAACAGCCAACATCAAACTAAATGTAGAGAAACTCAAAGCAATCCCACTGAAATCAGGAACAAGACAAAGTTGTCCATTCTCTCCATATCTATTCAGTATAGTTCTTGAGGTCCTAGCTAGAGCAATAAGACAACAAAAATAGATGAAGGGGATACAAATCGAAAAAGAAAAAGTCAAACTCTCAGTATTTGCTGATGATATGGTAGTTTGCATAAATGACCCCAAAAATTCTACCAAGGAACTTCTACAACTCATAAACACCTTCAGTAATGTAGCAGGATACAAAATTAACTCGAAAAAAAAATCAGTAGTCCTCCTTTACACAGATGATAAATGGGCTGGGAAAGAAAATCAGAGAAACATCACCCTTCACAATAGCCACAAATAACATAAATTATCTTGGAGTAAATCTAACCAAACAAGTGGAAGACCTCTATGACAAGAACTTTAAATCTCTGAAGAAAGAAATAGAAGACACCAGAAAATTGAAAGATCTCCCATGCTCATGGATAGGTAGAATTAACATAGTAAAAATGGCAATCTTACCAAAAGCAATCTACAAATTCAATGCAATAGCCATCAAAATCCCAGCAAAATTCTTCACAGACCTCAAAAGAACAATACTCAACTTCATATGGAGAAGCAAAAAACCCAGGATAGCCACAATTCTGTACAACAAAAAAACTTCTGGAGGCATCACAATCCCTGACCTCAAACTCTACTGCAAGAGCTACAGTACTGAAAACAGCTTGGTATTGGCATAAAAACAGATAGAAGGACCAATGGAATCAAATTGAAGACCCAGATATCAATCCACACACCTACAAACACCTGATGTTTGACAAAGAAGCAAAAAATAATAATAATAATAATAATAATAATAATAATAAAATGGAAAAAAGAAAGCATATTCAACAAATGGTGCTGGCATAACTGGATATCAACATGTAGGAAAAAATGAAAATAGATTCATATCTCTTGCCATGCACAAAACTCAAGTCTATAATATGGATCAAAGACTTCAACATAAAACCAATCACACTGAACCTCACAGAAGAGAAAGTAAAAAGTACACTTGAACGCACTGGCACAGGGAACCACTTCCTAAATAGAACCCCAGCAGCACAGACACTGAGAGAAACAATTAATAAATGGGACCTCCTAAAACTGAGAAGCTTCTGTAAAGCAAAGGACATGGTCAACAAGACAAAATGGCTGCTTACAGAATGGAAAAAGATCTTCACCAACCCCATATCGGACAGAGAGCTGATCTCCAATATGTACAAAGAACTCAAGAAATCGGTTATTAAAAGAACAAATAATCTAACTAAAAAACAGGGTACAGACCTAAACAGAGAACTCTCAACAGAGGACTCTAAAATGGCTGAGACACTTAAGGAAATGTTCAACATCCTCAGTCATCAGAGAAATGCAAATCAAAACAACTCTGAGATATACCTGTAAGAATGGCCAAGGTCAAAAACACTGATGACAGCTTATGCTAGAGAGGATGTGGGGTAAAGGGAACACTCCTGCATTGCTGGTGGGACTGCAAGCTGGTACAGCCCCTATGGATATCAGTATGGCGATTTCTCAAAAAATTAGGAAACAACCTACCTCAAGACCCAACAATACCACTTTTGGGTATATACCCAAAGGATGCTCAATCATACTACAAGGACATGTGCTCAACTATGTTCATAACAGCATTCTTTGTCATAGCCACAACCTGGAAACAACCTAAATGTCCCTCAACTGTAGAATGGATAAAGATAATATGGTACTACAATGGAGTAGTAGATAGTGGAATAAAAATGACATCTTGAAATTGGCAGGCAAATGGATAGATCTAGAAAACATCATTTTGAGTGAGGTAACCCAGACCCAGAAACACAAATATAATATGTACTCACTCATAAGTGACTTTTCGACATAAATCCAAGAAAAACCAGCTTACAATTCACAATCTCCAGAGAACCTAGACAACAAAGAGGACCCTAAGAAAGACATGCATGGATCTAATCTACATAGGAAGCAGAAAAAGACAAGATCTCCTGAGTAAATTGGGAGCATGGGAATCATGGGAGAGGATTGAAGGGGAGAGGGGAGGAAGGGAAGAGAACGGAGAAAACTGTATAGCTCAATAATAACAATTTTTTAAAAGGTTAAGAAATGCACACACATGATTTGTAAACTTGGTATTCCCTGTAACTAGCACATCAAAGATTCTCATGAAGTCATGCCTAAGTACATTCATCCCTTCAGCTCGTCTTCAGTGCCCTGGAAATGGTGTGATGGATGCACTGGCTGTTGTAGTACAGAACTGTTGAGCCAGAACTGTGACTGACACAATCATAGTCAAAGAAGGGACTAGCCAAAGAAAAGGCAAGCTCCACAATTTAAAAAGTGACAAGACCAAGATGAATAAAGAAAATGAGGACACTTAGCAGGCCAAGGTGGATTTCTACAATATCCAGGAAAGCAAATGAGATCCTATATCAAGAGGGGGAGGGTAAGGAGTGAGGAACAGAAGGAGAGGAGAGGCAGGAGTGGGCAGAAGGAGAAGGGGCATTCAGGGCATAGGAAAGAAACCATGAGCCAGGTCCTCCTAGACTTCCAGGTACAATTGTGCTATTGTGAAAGCACTGAGGACTTTTACATGGCAAGCATTCCTGTAAGAGCCAGGTGCCATTCCCACTAAAATAGTCAACCCTCTTCCTAAGAGTGAAGTCACTGGCCATAGAGTCATGCTGGGGCAGAGCTGGGTCCTCACCACTGTCCATCCTCAGAGTTTCGTCATCAGTACAGACTTCAAACTACTGTCTGCTTCCAGATTCTTCTTTTCATAAACCTAATTGCAAAATTGCAATTTTAAGGTATAAACTGCAATGATGGTAAACTGATGTTTACTGATGGTAAACAACGAATGAGCACCACTAAGAACTCCTCTGACCTCTGGGCAAGGGAGAGAGCAAGTGACAAGCCACATCACATCAGTCTCTGTGGTATGATGACCCCTCCCAGAGCATGGAGAGAGGGCAGGGCTTTAACAAGTCAGTGATATAAGTGTATTTATGTCTTTCAGCAATTACTTGAAAAGAATAAGAAGGAGAAACCAAAGGGAAAAGAGACCAAAAAGGGAAATCATTAGGATGCTATTTGCAATAGATTCAGAAGGTGTTAAACTCTGAGGTGTGAGGCATGAAAGATTAAATGACTCCCAGGAACATGAGCCAAGGAAACTCCAGCTCAAAGCCTGGGTCTCCAGGCTGCATGGACCTAGAAATGTTATGAAGAGTGGTCTGCAGAAGACTGTTAACATGATC
Source organism: Microtus ochrogaster (assembly GCF_000317375.1). Classification (NCBI taxonomy): domain Eukaryota; kingdom Metazoa; phylum Chordata; class Mammalia; order Rodentia; family Cricetidae; genus Microtus; species Microtus ochrogaster. The sequence goes on along the minus strand of NC_022010.1, from coordinate 495,982 downwards.
CTATGCCACCAAACAAGCTGAGTTCCAAGATGAGTAACACAGTAGAAATGACTAGGGAATAAATACTAAAACACTAAAGTACAGCCGTATTAAGATTAGAAATGAATGTTATAATCAAGAAATAAAATACTTCAACACAGAGAAAGTGTAGGGATCTTGAGATATGTGCTTTCACAAAAGTGGCATCATTTCAAGACACAGAACTACAGGATGCAGTCCTTACACGCGAGCTTTAAACAAGCTTTGCCAAGGCGCTCCATCAGAGAAGCCCATCCAAGAACCTCGGTGCTGGGGAAAGGCAGCGTAGGGAGCAACACAGAGAATGGAAATGTCGCAGTGGAACTCATTACTCTAAAGCGTAAATAAAACAGGTAAGTAAAGCCAGATTCATAATTTATTAAAGTGACAAGTATAACAAGATAAATGCATCATAAGATTCTCAAATTACATAACTAATGTAGTTTATGTGACACATTCCTATTAATAATCTTTTATTATGCGTGAGCAGTAAAATAACATTAGACAAGGAATGAAAAAATCCAATCCGGGAGGCTTTCTTATTGACACAGTGCTATCTAATACAAATCCTTGGACTTAGAAAGCAGAAATCTCTTTAGAGTGGTAAACAAAAATGCTCCTACAAGACTGAAGTTTTAATTACTACCACTTCTGCAAATACAAGATAAAAACAATGTGCCTCATGATAGCCTCTTATGTAAAACAGGGAACAATATATTCTACAAGGCCATTAGGTTACATAAATAAAACGGTTATGATACTGGGGTGAGTCCTGCTACAGAGCCTGGTATCACATCTTAAACATGTCTGTCTTAATCATGACATCTAGGGAGATTTTGTTGCAAGTGGCTGCCCCCTTTCTGACGCTGTCTGTTGTCTGTAAAGAAGTCAAGGACAAATACACTGGTGCTCTCCAAGAGCACACCGGAGTCAAACCTAAGAATCAATGCTAGTAACAGGTCTAAAACTACAAGCGATAGGATCAAGTAGTAGTTGCTTACTTTTATACAAAATAAATATTTACTGAGCAACTATATTATTCTTGAAACCAAAAGAGATATGGTCCCTCAACATAAAGAGTTAGAATTCTACAAAGAGGCCAGATAAACACCTAAAGAGATAGAAATTCAGGGAGAAAGAAAAGATGCCAGCCAACAACATGAAATCATCCTCCAAAGTCATAGGCCATAAATGCTCTTAAAATTCTCAGGTATCTTAAACCACTGTATTCCTTCAAGAAGAAAGGAGGATGAGGCATGGAGGGGGCATCTTGGTAGTAGAGGAGCAAAGCTTTGTCTAAAATAACAGCCTACTTGATTTTATCTATCTCAGATAAAGAGCTCTGATCATCGAAATTCCTAAGTACAATGGTATTGAAACAAATAAAGCCTGGCTCAATCCTGTGCTCTCTCTGCCTAGGAACCGGAGAGATGCACGGAGAGATGCATACAGGCAACCAGAGGCATTGAGCACACAACAGGCACCTGACAACAGGCAACCAGAGGCATTGGGCACATAACAGGCACCTAACAAATGCTAGCTGCTACCTGAATGACAGAAAATGTCATTCCAACCACCAAACTAGAACCAAACCAGTAAGATTCAGAACCTTACATTTTTACTTAATGCACTTAATTGAAACATGATTGATAAAGAAAAATCTGTCCATATATAAAACATGATGAGTCTGGAGTTAAGTATACACCTATGGACATTGCTTTTAGGAAAATGTTTAACTTTTTTTTAAGTGTTTTAACTCTTGGTGAGAGGCCCACTATGTTTGTAAGGCCCTCTGAGACTCATCTTGGGGTGTGGTGTGGACCTGATAAGTCATGTTGGAAGGTTCCTTTGTGAAAGACATCATACCAAATAGAATACTACAGATTGAAACATTCATAAACCTTGTCTTGAGTATTTTGTCTGCCAAATTAACAGTGTAAAGAGGAGCAAACAATTCCCCTTTAATCATATGCCCTAGCTTCATTGTCAGTTAGAAACAAAGAAATCTGGAATTTATTCTCTTACAGAGAACCCAGAAACCCAGAATTCAAAAAGCCCAAACTAGCAGTGACTGTCAAGACCCCAAGACCCCAAGCCACCACTCAGCCGTAGCCCTAAAACCCAGACGTGAAGCTGCTTGTGGTACAGTCTGTGGGTGCTCTTCCTGTTTCTGTTCGGATCACACCAATACAGTACCACTCTATGTGGGGTGTGAGGAGGCTTTATGGACCAGTTTGGCATATGAATGTACAGCTACAAATGTATTAGCAGACCAGCCAGAAATCATGGCAATGGTCTGATCATGTGAGTATTCTGGCATGACTAAGAAAATAAACTCAGTCTGCTAAAGGCTTGGTGGTGCCTACTGGAGTTGCATGTTCCCAAGGTAGCTTTCACAAATGACCACACAGAATCAGACAGCTCAGCTTCAATGAACTCTTCAGATTCATATCTAGATGCTTATGACACGATGACTTGTGATTATGACTACAGAAAATAAACACAATCTTCTGGTTTATCCATTTAAGCATTACAGAGTGAGTAAATACTGCAGTGAATCCTAACACTTGAAATAGAATCTTCCAGAGTCCAGAAATCCACCTGACTGCCAAGAATAATATTTCTGTGGTTCAAGCAATACTAGTACCCTGAGGGGTTTTCACTGACATAACCATATGAGTTACTACATGTTGGACAAATAGGAAAAGCAGGCATTTGTGAATGTACAGTTTGCAGATATCTGTAAGCTACTCATAAACATTATACAAATACAGACGTTTCTAGGACTATGCAGCATGTTTAAGATGCTTGATTATATGGGGTTCTCCTCTGTTTTAATGGGTGGGAGGTGAGCACACACCTCTTAAACCAATATCGCTGAACAATGCTCTGTGATGAGATGAGAACAAACACATGAGTGATTCTGGCTTTGGGCTGAGGCAGAAACAACTGCCACAGGACAAAATAAAATCAATTAGATACCGAAGAAAACCTTCCCGTTCACCAGGATATCATGAAGCAGGGTTTGCTGGGTTTCCCAGCACTCAAACAAGCGCACAGTGTCTTCTTAGCATTTCACACAGGACTTCTATTTGAGCTCTGATGACAAACTCAACATCACACATCATGGCACAAAGAAAGAATCAGTTTAGCTAGTTGAGTGAAACACCAGACAGCTGCTAGCGGAGACAGGTCACGGCTGGGGAGGGGCACAGCACATTCGGTTTGCTGTGTTTTCCTTCAAAAGAATGTCAATAAAACCCACAGCCAAATGAGGTATTGAAGGGAAAGTCCCGCTATGCTGTAAACCGCGGGGTTAACCTAACAGTGGCAGTCAGGCAAGTTTGCAAAGGGGAACCCTGGCCAAACATACCGCTGCCAAGAACTTGAAGAACGCTGTCTTTCTCCCTCGGTGTCCCAAGGAAGGGACGCGTCCCACACTTAGAAACGTTATTTCGGGGACCAATAGCAATTTATTTTGATAGAACCACTGGATTTTTTTTCTCCAGTTCTCAACAAAGGAGCCATATTAGGAAATAATCTTGCAAAAAGCAAAGTACCCCCTCCCCCTTGCCCACGATCGATGCACACACGCGGTGCACAATGGCCGGCTCGCCCGCACTCGCCCACGCGGCAGCCAAATCCGGCAGTCGGCCCGCCACAACCCAGGCGCCCCAGGCCCGGCCGTCACCCGGAGCCGCTCGGCGCTAGCTCCCGGGCTGCCCGCCCCCCAGCGGGGCCCAGGGGAAGCGGCTGCCAGCGGCCCGGACGCCGATCCCCGCGGGGCAGGGGGCGCTCCGATGCCCACCTGCGGGCCTAACGGGGCGGGCGCGGCGCGGCCCCAGCCCCGCACGCGGGACTGAAGCTCAGCTGTCACCCAGCCCGGCCGCGCGCGCCCAGAGGCAAGAACTTGGCGGGCGGTGGGCGCACCGACCCGGATGGCCTCGGGGGTCCCGCGGGCCCTCCCCTCCCCACAAACCCCGCCGCCGCCACCGCACTCACCTTCTTCCGGGGCTGCCATTTCATCATATTTGTACAGCCGACCCGGGGCACATCAAGATGTGGGCTGAGGGCTGGGGGCAATCTCAGGGCGGCTGCGGCTGCAAGTCATGCTGCCCCCTTGCACCCCCTAGTTCTTTGCCGTGTTCGTAGCGAGGGGGAAGAGCCCGGGAGAGGACAGTCTTCGTCTTCGGTTCAATGCGAAGTGCCGCAGCCACGACACTCTCCCAGGGGGCTAGGAAGTCCCAGCAGCCAGCGGCTCACGGGGGCCGGAGCGGGGCATGTTTCCCAACCCGCGCTTACGAAAGGGTCCCGCAGTCAGCGACAGGGGCTCTCCAATCGGCCGCAGACCCCTCAGAGCAGAGACCCACGACACGAGCTGCCACAGAAACCCGGTCGGGTTCTTGCCATCCAAGCCCCTTTTGGCGAATTCTCTTCTCGAAAAAGATTAGAAAAGCAATGAAACCCTCACACGCAGCCTGAATCAAGTCCCAAAATTCTGGGTGTAATTCTCGTTTGTAAAATTTAGCAACGAAAATTCCAAAGATCTGTAATCAGAGCTTCTTTGCGCAGTTTTCTGCTTCTTAGACAACTTGGGACCGGATCTGCCCTTCCGAAATGCCTGCCTTCCCTGAACACAGTAAATAGGAAAACTTGGTTTGTGTGTTTAGATTTTTTTTTTTTAATTCCCAAGAACCTTAGTGGGGAAAGGCTGGAAGGAAATCCTGCAAGAACCTAACTCCACAGCTCAGTCTGCACTAATGACTTCCTTCCCTTCAGTGTGAGCACAGCCCAGCTCCAGCCACACAGAGCACAAGGTTTCTGGGTCTTAGTGCCACGACATCTACTACACAGAAAAAAAAGAAAAGATACAATTCCATAGGCATCCACAGGCTGGCTAGGAAACCTCTCAAGAATTCTTAGATTTGAGTGAGCTACATAGAGAAATAAAAGGGACAAGAATCCAAATAAAACGGCTACAAGGGGGCTGGAAAAATGGTTTCACTGTCAGTTGCACTGGGGACCCCTTCCTGGAGGCCAGGAGTGAGTTCCCAACCACCAGACAAGTCAGTTCCAGGGACTCTGATCTCCAGCGGTTCCTGCACATGACTGTGCTTCTAAACTCATACAAGCAGACACACTTAACATAAATAAAATAAATAATAAATGAATCTTTTTAAAGTCCATAAAAATTCTGATTTAAATAAAAAGTTCTTGAGATATATAACTAAAAAAATCAGAAATTTTTGCCCCAAATGGACTTAAATTGTATTTGCTTCTCTAAATTAATTGTATTTTTAAAAAATAACAAAGTCTCACTTTGTAACCAGGCTGGTCTTGAACTTGTAGGTTCAAGCCATTTTTTCCATTCCACCCTCCTGAGCAGCTCAGCTAAGCCCATAGACACAGAACACCATGCTTGAGCAGCACTAATTTTATCACTATAAAATATTACTATAGGGACTTTTAGTCAACTTTTGTGTACTGATTCTGTCTTATGGGTGGCAATTAATCTATGAATACAAAATACTGTGAATACCACTATCATCTCTTATCCAACACCCTCCCATTCCACCTTGAGGCTATTTGGCAGCCTCTGCTATACTCAACAGTAGGTTACTACCCTACTAACAGATGCAGATAATATTAACTGACACAGTGTGTATCCAAAATTCCCTACACACAGGCAGAATCGGAACAGGTGTATCACTATAGCAGATTACAAATAAAGTCATTAAAACACCAAAAACTCTTATCATTCATAGCGCTGGTGACCCGAAGCCAATCCCAAGAGAGGCTGCCGTGAGTGACCTGAGGCCTCAGGGGTGACCTGAAGCCCTGCAGGAGACAGATGGATATGCCATGCCAGGAGAGCTTGGGTATAGAGTTTATTTAATGGGTAAGGGAATATGGAGGAAAGATGCAAACTGAGGGCGGGGAGGGAGAGAGAGCAGGTAGGAAATAGGAGATCTGCTTGCCTTGGGCAAAGAATTCTTGTGAGTTCCAGGGAGCTGAATTGAAGGGTTGCCTTAAACAGGTCAGATACACCCCTCTTAATTGCCTGGTTCTGAAAAAAAATTTTTTTCTTCCTAAACTTAACTTTGTCCTCTGCTCTACCAACACCTTGCCAGGTCCAAGAGACACCACAAATCCTGAACGGGAGTAAAGCGACAAGCTACCCCAGGATGTGACCAGCACCCAGCTTTCTTAGGTCCCCCAAGAAAGACTTTGACACCCACAAATAAGCAGGAAGCAGTCTTGAGAACCCACTGTCCCAATCACCTTAACCTGCCACGCCTAACTTCCCGCCTTTTTATTACAGGAGAAAGGTGGGAATGTTATAATCTGCTGGCCTGGTCTGTCAGCTGGATACTCTGTCCGTCCCTCCCTCCCTCCCTCC